>NC_091217.1:10299879-10394879 GCF_040958095.1 Procambarus clarkii | reverse complement strand
TCCAGCAGACATGGAAGTGTGAGAGAGTACCACGAGGTACGATCTGGACTTACTCGCTCCTTGGAGGTGGTTGTGGCGACGGAGTCCTTGCGGGAGTTGGCAGAGTCCTTCCTCTTCCAGATGGGCAGCGACGTCTTGCGGTCGTCTAGGAAGGCCTGGAGGGAAGGTCGAGTCACGTGGAGGGCGTCGAATGTGCGCTGCGGATCAACATCAAATAGAATTAAAACTGAAAAGACATGTTTTGAATCTGGTTTGTAATGGACAAAAATAAAGGTTCACTAAAGAGCTTGGATTCTTCTTTAATGTTTACCAACAATACAATTTCCTCGCTACTCTGAACTATATCTTTAAGTTCTGCTCTAAACCGTTTCTAAAGTCACTCTTTTGGGCCAGGATTCATCAAGCATTTACGTGTGCACTTACGAAACCTATACAACTTTTCTCGATCATGGTGGCTTAGTCTGTATTTATTAAACAGTTTACGAGATTCGAAAATTCCCAAGTCAAGGATACTATTGTGATAGACAACCTCTTAACGCGTACTATTGTGATAGACAACCTCTTAACGCGTACTATTGTGATTGACAACAATTATTGACAACCTCTTAACGCGTACTATAGTGACAGACCACCTCTTAACGCTCCAGTACTCATAACCTGTCTACTAAATGTAAACAAAGCCGCCATAATCCAAGAAAAATATACAGCTCTCGCACATGGATATTTAAATACATTATTTGAATTCTGGCCCAATTGGAATAATTCCAAAGCCCCGACAGCTCAGCTGATGATACTATTCAATCTTCAATTCATCAACTATTCTATGGCTTCACAACATCCCAGCAATTAACATTATTTATCCTATCATCGCACAAAATACTAACCCAAAATATTTTATGATTTCACATGCTAGTTACTCCTATATTTCAAACTTGGTAAAAGTTTCCCTACATTCCATTAAGTTACAACATGACGCTAAAGCTGCTTCTGAGTACGTCATTATTAGATTATTTTAGATGTACTTCACTATCAGATTATTTTAGACTAGAGGACTTTAATCGTAGCTATTAACACAGACTCAGTTATAGAAGCACCTACATGCTCAGCTCTCAGCCAGCCTCACATCCTTATAATAACTGACATCGTGCTTTAGTTTTACACTCTTAAGTCTGGGTATTCAATCTCTGAAGTTATTCACTCAACTAGTACTCTTACACTTGTCTTGCTTTTTTCCCACTCTTGCACTGATTCTTTTACACTCTTGTGCTGATTATCTCACTCTCTTCACTCATTACCTCACACTCTTCACTCATTACCTCACACTCTTACAAACTGTCTCCTAAAGACAAAGTAGTCTTTAGAAACTTGTAAGGAATCGTTCAGGACCTTGTATACCACTTATGAAAGACCAATCCTGGAGTATTCAGCTCCAGCCTGAGTTCATACAGAGTTAAACACAAGACAAAGTTAGAGAAGATTCAGAGGTATGCCACCAGACTAGTCCCGGAACTGAGAGGTATGAGCTACGAGGAAAGGCTAAGGGAGCTGAACCTCACGTCCCTGGAAAACAGAAGAGTAAGGGAAGACATGATAATCACCTACAAACTTCTCAGGGAAATTGACAGGGTGGACAAAGAAACTCTTCAGCACGGGTGAAACACGAACAAAGGGACACAGGTGGAAACTGAGTACCCAAATGAGCCACAGAGACATTAGAAAGATTTTTTTCAGTGTCAGAGTAGTTAACAGATGGAATGCATTAGGCAGTGATGTGGTGGAGGCTGACTCCATACACAGGTTCAAATGTAGATATGATAGAGCCCAGTATGCTCAGGAATCTGTACATCAGTTGACTGACAGTTGAGAAGCGGGACCAAAGAGCCAGCGCTCAACCCCCGCAAGCACAACTAGGTAAGTACTCTCTCGCACTCTTGCATTGCTTGTCTTACACACTTGCGCTGATTATCTCACACTCACACTCTGGCACTGATTGTCTCACAAACTATGGCAATCTTGTTATCTGTTATCTTGAGATGATTTCGAGGCTTTTTAAGTGTCCCCGCAGCCCGGTCCTCGACCAGGCCTCCACCCCCAGGAAGCAGCCCGTGACAGCTGACTAACACCCAGGTACCTATTTTACTGCTAGGTAACAGGGGCATAGGGTGAAAGAAACTCTGCCCATTGTTTCTCGCCGGCGCCTGGGATCGAACCCAGGACCACAGGATCACAAGTCCAGCGTGCTGTCCGCTCGGCCGACCGGCTCCGACCTGGCAATCTTACAATGCTTGTCTAACATTCACGCACCTTTCTATCAGTAGCAGTAGAGACGACCAGCGTAGCGGCAGCATCACCAGAAGCAGCAGTAATAGGCGGCGACTCAAGAGCAACAGCAGGCACAGCAAGCGTGGCGCCAGCAGAGGTGCGCACGGGTGCTCCGGAGGCGGCCCTGCTGGCGGGTCGAGGAGCAGTGGTACCTGCAGCGGCGGTGTCGGCGGCGACGGCGGCGGGGATGGTGGAGCCCAGCAATGGGTCTCGCTGGTCGCTGTCATCAAGCTTTCTGGAGGGAAAGAGAGGTAGTGGTGATAATGATGATGAGATCTGGCAACCGTGAAGAGCGTCCTCCGGAGACCTTAATCCGTCCTCCGGAGACCTTAACCCTTTGTCTCGTTGAATTCTCCACTGTTTCGTAATCAAAAGTTAAAATAAAGGGAAACAGATCTTGTCCAAGACCAACATCACCCAAAACTTATATAATAATTTTTATTTGAAAAAAATCTTGAAAAAAAAGTTTTGTCCACATGGAAAATCAAACGTGTAGAGGTACATATAAATGGTTGAATACAAAATACAGCAGGAAACTACAGTTCCATCGCTTCCTGTCAACCAAACTCGTAGTTTTCTTTACAAGTGACTAAACACTATCCATGACCGGGTAGTTAATACTAATGCGGAGGATGTCATAATATCGTAGCTGAAAATATAATGACCAAACATATTTCTTATCCTTACTGTTCCTCTTATTCTTACGTTCATCTTATTCTTACCGTTCATCTTGTTCTTGTCTATTTCCCTTACTTGGTCCTCAGCTTTCATCTTAGTCTCTTTCCCTATTTATTTGTCTGTATCTTCCTCTCTTCCAGTTACAGCCCCGCTCCTGTGCCAGGTAAGTCCACTACGGGATCACCTTAGCCCGTGCTACTTGGAACTTTTTGTTCAGAGTATCTGAATATAAAACAACAACATCCTCCTCTCTCCTCTCAGCACATCTCCTGTGGTGGGCGAGTACGACGGGCTCACTATACCCCGTGCTGCTTGGAACCTTTTGTTCCCAGTAGCTGAAAACCGATACTGAGGCCTTGCGAAGAGATCTATGTCAACACAGTCAGAAAGCTGACAAATGCTTTCCAATATTGAAAATGTAAAATCTTATATGTAAGGCATAACAATGCACTCCACAACGAGCATTGCTTCATAAAGTTCAGACAGCAAAAATCCTCAGGAACAATAGTGGAACCTTTAACAAGCCTCCAGGCCGGCGGCTTCCTGTCCCCGTCGATGCTACTAATGGCTCTTGGCTCTCAGGTAAATTCAAGTTTATAACATTCCCATTTCTTCTATAACACTTATATTTTAACTAGTCACCATTCCATTGTCAAACGTTGTCATTTATCTCAAACATGACTATCCCTATTCTTCTCCAACGTTTCTGTTTTTTTTACTAAGGTCTCTGTTTCTTCAACCAACATTTTAATTTATTCAACATCTATTCCTTCTCCACAATTTGTTTGCTTCTCAGATATCTCGGTTTCTTCGACACAGTTGTTTATCCCTTATGTCTCTGCTTCCGCCCTTACATTTCAACACACTTATACGAAAGATCCCTTTAGTCAGACACTTGACCAAACACCACGCTCCCCAACCCCCATACCTTCACTTACCCCCTGGAGCGCACGTTTCCCTCCCCCTAATCCTTGTAAAAAGAGTGTTCAGCATTAACTCATGTGCCTTACCTGCTGGCGGTGGCGTCATCCTCCTGCTCCTCCGGCGGCTCGTCGGCGGGCTCGTCAATGATAGGTTCCATGCGCGTCGCGGGGGATCTGGACGGGCCGGAGGCTGGTGACTTCCCCCGTCGGAGTGTCCCCATGCGGAAAGACTGACGGAACGATGCCCGTGCCCGGTTGACTGGTGGGAGAGAAAAAGTGGGTGAAACCCCAGTTACGACTGGCACGGATGACAGCAACTGACCTTCACCAAAGCCTACACCAAAGGTAATTCAACGTTCGTAAGAACTAATTTTGCTGCCTACCCACTCACACAAAAAATACAACATAATCAGAGGAATACCGCGTACTACAGTTAAATATATCAGTAGAATTACTGAAGGTACTAATAATAGTAATACTGCTACAGTAACACTAATAATTCAGTAATGAATGAGAAACAAATATTTATAAAAGATATTTATACTATTTATAATATTAATTACCAAAAATTTCAATACACAAACACTACACATCTCAGAATGTGATTGATACATGAATAAAATAAATACAACAATATGGGAAGAGAACACAGTTTGTAACAAGTATCACAACTAACCATACTGACCACACAACTCCACTTACGAGTTGTGTATACAGTGTATCCTGCTTCACGGTATATAACCTTGAGATATATATATCCTTTAATCCTGGACTATTTTCAGGACAAAAGTATACTTCCTGGTTGGTCAGCAAGATATTGTAGAGGCCTTGATAACCATCCATTGGTTGATGGGCCATAATCCCAACATAAAACATACTCCCCTCACAAGTGATATATACTGAGCACTGAGGTACGCACCCACCTTCTCGGTGCATGTACCGAGAGTATACTATAGTCATAAACTTAAAGGTTAAAGTATACTTGTAGTTTGCTCAGTGAGCTCTTGTTGTGGGCTGGGTAACCCTCCGAAGGGTAACGGGCCTTGATCTCCAGCACTAATTTAAAATTCTACTCAACAACCAACAAACACAAACTATTGCTTAAATCCCTGCAAGACAAAATATTATATATATATATATATATATATATATATATATATATATATATATATATATATATATATATATATATATATATATATATATATATATATATATATATATATATATATATATTATATATGACCAAATCCACAATGGCCGTGATGAGGGTTCAAACCTACATCCGAGAGGATTCCAGACGCGCCTTAATCAACTGTGCCACGACAAGGTAAAATAATTGTAACCGGGAATTCATCTGCCCTGACACGGATCCTGCAGTCTCTCCGAGACACACCAGGGTTTTACACAAATCCCTTGTGGATTTGTTCATTTGATGCATCACGCTATTGTGATTTCTGTGTATATATATATATGAAATAGAAATTATACGAGGCATGGTAAACCAACGAGTTATGGTAAACTAGCGTGGTACGGTTAATTAACGAGGCGTGGTAAACTAGCAAGGCATGGTTAGATTGCAAGGCACTATAAACTAGAGGCATGGAAAACAAAGGCAGGCATGGTAGACTAGCGAGACAGTAAACTAGCGAGGAATGGTAAACTTGCTTGGCATAGTAAACTTGAAACACACGAGACAGTTACGGGTCGTCCTGCACAAGTCATGTGTTGCTGACGTCAGCAATGCGAGCCTCAACGTGTCGAGCGCCAACAGTTACCCTCGTACGAAATTTATATAAATTTACGTACAGGGTTGTCTGTATACAATTCACCACTAACATAGGCTTTAATAAATTCATTGTTCAGGTTTATTGATATATCGACAGAACTACGCTAGTCTATTTAACTGAAACAAAAATGTTTAAAAATAGCTCCTATAATAATTCATTTTATTCGGGTTTATAATGGGGTGAATAATATACAGACGGTGAATACATATTTATTTGTTCACTAGCTGAGATTCCCCTTGCAAATGGGTTGAAAACGTGATCACAGCTGGAGTTACAAATTTTGGAAGGTAACTTTATTATCGTTGCAACTTAACTATTTTAATTTAGCTTCATATCGGCATACACCTAATGATAATTAAACCACAATTAATCTTGGCATGTATTATGTGTATATTATGTACATATAATTACTTAAGTATAAACGACTATCACAATAATATAAACCCACTGCAACTGCTCTATATTCTTAGGCAACTATTAATTTCATTTTAATTATGATCATAATTATGTAGGTTAGTTACATATATTAGGATACAGTCTGTTCATACTATAATGCCTTCACAAACATTGCTGACGTAGACTAGAATTACATTATACTATATTTAAGACATAATAATAATAATTATTATTATTATTATTATTATTATTATTATTATTATTATTATTATTTAACGCAGAGTAAATTAAAAACCTAAAATCAGGTTAAGTAGAGGGTTCGCCGACCCCGTTCGTCCTCTCTTCCGCTTTAACAAACTTAATTAGACTCGTTCACGTGTGATTAATTAATGTGTAACAAATCGTTGCTTCATTATTTTGGCCACTGTATTTCGCCATGGCTGCTGACTTCGATTTAAAAGATTATTGAATTACACAACGCTAGCTCATTCACGCTGTTAAGTGCTGCAGACGACCATGGCAATCAAGTGTGGATGGGTGTGGATGGATGTGGAGGGCCCTTAATAGCCTCGGTCAGCTGGTACGTTTTAAGACCAGGTAAACTTCCCAGTGGGACCGAGGGAAGTGATATAGATAGTTGTCAGCCCTGTGCTTCCCTCCTTCACACGTTCCTGTTCCTTACACCCACCTCCCGAGGAACACATTCACCATCCCTCCATCATTCGGAAAGTATGAATGGCACCCCTACCTCATGGGGCATATCAACAAACACACACACTCTAGGCACAAGGCTAGTCCCAGAACTAAGAGGCATGAATTATGAGGAAAGGCTGCGTGAACTGCACCTCACGTCGCAGGAAGACAGAAGAGCTCGGGAAGACATGATCACCACATACAAAATGGTGACCCCACTCGTCTGCCCTTCCATATACAACCTGCAACTCCTCAAACACTAGCTAATGCAGCCTACTCCTACCATGCATAGTTTAAAACTCTTCTACAAGGTGCAAGACAAGGCACCTTCCAGAAACACATACTTTTGGCTTTTGTTCGGTGAATCGCATTACCAACTGCATCTCTCTTCGGCGCCAAGTTAAAAGCTTTACTCTACATGAAAATTAAACAAATCTCCAGAAGACTCACATCTGGACTGGATGGTGTTGTCGCCGAGGGAAGAATCTTCGTCCTCGTCCTCCTCAGGCTTGACTGTAAGGTCCTGGAAGTTGACGATGAACATACACGTATCCCCATCCTCGTTCTTGATCGGGCACAGCGTCGTCTGACACAGGAATTTCGTCCCTGGAACACAAGGATTTAGTGGTGAGAATCGCGTGGTGCTAGTTTGGTAAAAGTAGCATATTATATATATATATAAAATCAAATAAATAATCTATAAGTATAAAAAAAATGTTTAATAAATGTTAGGCGTTTTGTCCAAGGTTGGAGGCCAGAGGCTTGGGGCTAGCCTCCCTAAATATTGCAAGGTGACTGGTGGGTGTTTGGAGGACGGACATCAGGGCTCGAGGTCGGCCCCATGCTACTCCACTCTTTACATGAAATGACAATTGATACCAAATTCCAATCACAGAAAAAACCAGACTCCATCCTCACCAAGATTCTGCACATTGTTTTATACATAATAAAAGTGTTGGGGAGCTTCCAGAATCAGGAGAAACCTTGCTGCAGCATACTACTTAATCCAAACATATACCATAAATATGTATGTTAGACAAGATAATACATAAAAATTAAATGCTGGTTTATTTTATGTAGTTTATTTATTAATTAAATGAGTAATGAAGATGGTCACAGTGATGATGATCTAAGATGAAAACAGTGTGTAGTGATGAAGTGATTATGGTTGCGAATACTTAAGAGTACAGTGATGATGATGGTGTGTAAGTGAAGATGGTTACAGTGATGAAGGTCATTGACAGCGTGTAATGAAGATGTGGCCTGCACAACCATGGAGCTTACTGGAGCATGAATAGTGGGTGCTCAACATTGCAATATGCCCTGAAGGAGGCCATAAATTATACAATTGAGAATAATTTACTTGATGTCTATCATTCATACCTACTCTTAATCTACGCTCCAGGCATTGTTATCCAGTCAGCACAGAGATAATATACAACTCATTACAGAAATGCTACATTTAGGAAAAGAAGCACACAATCTACGGCTGTCAATCACTAAATTGGATACCAAGTCACATTGGCATAGATGGTAATGAAAAAGCAGACTCACTAGCAAAAACTGTCACTGCTCTACCTGTTGTACAGGTTCAAATACCTTCAAATTTTGTATAGATTAAGGAACAAATCAAGAAGAAAATAATCCCAACAATCAAAAATTGCCACAGAGCCAAAGTAGTGGAAGGAAGATCCACTGCGGTGTGGTACGAACAAGCCACTGGGTACTACTCCTTCAAGTCTGGCAAAATGATATCCAGAGACATTGCAGTAGCCATACACAGACTTGGTTACAAGTGCTGCTGGGAGGTAATAAACCCAATAGTTAAAGAGTGTCATAACTGTGGAACAGAAGCAGAGGCGTCACCATTGCACTACTTACTGGAATGTGAAACAACTGAAGTCCTGCGCATCAAACTGAACATTAATGCAACGACAGCAGCTGCATTTGATGCAAATTCCAGCGACTATAATGATTAGAAAAACAGTTAAATTATGGGACAAACTAGTGAACATTCTGCATCTTCATCCGCCACCAAGATAATGTTATTAAAACAAGACTAAAATCAGTGCGCTAAAACAAAGCGAAAAAGAAAAGGGGGATAAGGAGGAAATCCCACCTCCATTTAAAACTTTGACCCAAATATCACAGTAACAAGGATATCGCGAATAACCGAACTCAATTATGGGCTCACTATAGCCCGTGCTATATGGGCATTTCGTTCTGAGTAGCTAAATCTATAACAACCACCCCAAAGTAGCAAGGGGAAAAAAAGGAACATTAGGTGAGCTGCACTTAGCGCATAGGCCTAACCCTGAACAATCACAATAATAAATGTGTCATCACCAGGACTATGAATTTCATTAAAACTGCTAATACACAAAAACTGAAAAGACGAAGTAAAAATCTAATTTATTATTAAATTGTATTTTCTAATTAAATATTAAATTTAAAAATATCCAATCCAAGAACTTTCGTACCAAGTTTTTTGCGCCTCGTCAGCCAATTACGGAATTTCATTTGTTATTGGATGCTAGGATAAATGTTGCCACTCAACACCATCCATGGGAAGGCGAAGATGTAATACACTTCCTTACCCAACCTTTCCCACTCCTACCACCTAAACCGTCTTGCAACTTGGGTACCATTCCTGCCCTTCGTCCTATCCCAGATCCTTATCCTCTTATCCCTTTCAAGTGCTAAATAGTTGTATTGTCTTAGCCCCTTGTCCAGATAAATACCTAACTTTGCATCTTGGTCTTTCCTACAGTCCGCCAACGTTGAGAAATATGAGCACTACACGTTTTCCTAATAGGCAACAATGTGGATTTGTTCATTTGATGCATCACGCAATTGTGATTTCTGTGTGTGTAAGGCAACAATGTATTCCTAAGAGAGAACAAACTAAGCATGGATAACAATGACTTCAGTATGAAGTTAACGTTACAACACCTGCAAATCTTCTAAGATCGTTTACTCTAGTGCCTAAAAGGTCACAGAGGTCGCTGGAGTTCGCCAAAGCCGACGAGAGGCGTAAATCATCCTAAAACATCTACGTTGTTAAACTTTACCAACAATATCTCTGCTTGGCACAAAGAACATTCTCTTGGGACTTTTGTCTTAACACGGGTCGACATTCCAGATGGCACGAGTTTAATTACGATAGAAAAGATCTGGTTAAGTTAAGTTTGTATACAGAGTAGCGCTGACATAAGAGGTACATACTTTTCTCAGGTCTTCCCTCCTACTCCGCCCACCTCAACACACATGCTCATAATTTATAAACTAAACGTTATAGGGTTGCCAAAATTTCATTAACTTGGGCCTCACTAATTACCGTCGTCTGCTCCAGGTTGTTGATATCCAGTGTGGTCACTCTGTGCCGCAGACAGACCTAAAAACCACGCAGATTAATTCCGCACACCCACCCTCTGCGACGCCGGCTGACACACTGACAAAAATGGCCGCGCCAAACTCCTTGGCGTGATTGTTTTACAATTTCATATTAACTAATATTGATGGTTTACTTTGCTCTGCTGCAGATTGCAGCATTAAAATAAATACTATTTAAAAATTATCTTATTGTTATCCTCTATAGGAAGAAAACGATTGCAGTAGGCTTTTACCCAAAATGAAAAAAAATTGTTAACGCAATAGATTAAGAACACTAACAATAAGTGAATAATAAGCTGGAAGAAAATTGTCTATAAACTAAAAAAGATGCAATTTTTATAAATAAGTCAGAAAAGGAAAGAAAAGTGCCACTAAAATCAATGGAAATACGAAAACAAAATTTTGTTAAACGTTAAACTGGTTAAGAAGAAATTACAAGTAAGAAAAGATGTACGTTTCTAGGATCATGGATGGAATTTATTAAAAATTTGAATGTAAATATGAATAGGAAAAAGGCAGAAAACAATAGCAAAAGATAACCCTAATGCTTCTTTTCACCTAGTAGTAAAAAGATACCCTGGAGTTAGTCGACTGTTGTAGGTTGCATTCTGGGAAAGGTCATTCATTGGCCTAGACTCACGTGTCTAGAGGGAACTCATTCTGAGAGGCTTCCTGCCCCCGACAACACGAAACCAAAATACACGCTCAGCAATGCAGAAGTTGCAATGAGGGAAAGCTGATATTGATGAAGTATGTGAGTAAATTATAATATTTTTAACACTGGAGAAAAAAACACTGAACTAGACATTGATAATTTACCAGAAAGCTTGGTTAAAGTGATGCTATACCAAATTATATATTGGAAAGGAGCTGTGATTGTACCTATATATTTAAAGGAAAGAGAAAGCAGTCTGATTAAGAACTATCGAGGCAATAATCATACTGATGGTTGCAAAGCGTATGTCAAAATACTGAGTGGAAGTCTTCCAAATATACTTGGGAAATTAATAATATACAGCGCGAGTTCTGTAGCGGAAGAGGCTACGTTGATCTCTGCAGTAATGAAGCCGGGGAAGGTATGCTAGAGGCGATACAACGCATACATAGCCTAGCCTTTATAAGGACGAGAAAAATTAATAGAGGTAAATACTGGACGTGTATGAAGTTTTAAACAGATAATGGCGTATATGGATAATTTAGTGTATATCAGGAATAAATGGCGTATATATAATTTGCTGTATGCAGATGATGCAATATTTATGATTCAAAATTTGAAATATATCTAAATTATAAGGAAGTTCTGCTGCTTTGTGCAAAACACAACCCATCCTTCTGTTTATATACGCAACTACGTGGACCATAGTACATACAGAGACGTAACTGATAATTAGATAGTAGAATTTGGTACAATTTACTGTATAGTCAGAAACAATAAATACTAAAAACCAAACTTAAATATTACTAAGCCTAGTATAGCACATATATGTTCTATAATAGGCCTCAGGTACCTGTATTAGGCCTATGAAAGTTAGATTAGGTTAAACTGTTTTTGCAACATCAGTATAGAAACTTTTCCAGTTTGTCTAAATTCAATAGTACCGATTTCTACTTTCTAATTGCCTTTTACGCCAATATATATTGTACGATAGTCCTCATTGTTATTATAAGTGCTATCTAAACAGTGTGAGGGGCTGGCAAAACATGACTGCTAAAAAAAAGAAAATCTGCAATAAAATAAATGTGGAGGAGAAAAAACTTCATTAAATTGGCAATAAATTTCAAACTAGTACAAACGGTCGGTCATTTTAACAACTGGGCTCTGTAGTCTAATTGCTAAAAGAGGAGTTTGTGCAATAAAGGTTG
Organism: Procambarus clarkii; assembly: GCF_040958095.1. NCBI lineage: Eukaryota > Metazoa > Arthropoda > Malacostraca > Decapoda > Cambaridae > Procambarus > Procambarus clarkii. The sequence goes on along the minus strand of NC_091217.1, from coordinate 10,382,821 downwards.
AAAGCCAATTAAGGTAGGAAAGTAAAGTGGCTGGAGGCACTGATAGCCTAACCAGGACAAGTTAGACAGGAGGTACAGAAGTGGTCAGTCTCCTGCTGAGAACCTTCAGTCTCCTGCTGAGAACCTTCAGTCTCGTGCTGAGAACCATCAGTCTCCTGCTGAGAACTGTCAGTCTTGTGCTGAGAACCATCAGTCTCGTGCTGAGAACCCTTAGTCTCCTGCTGAGAACCGTCAGTTAATATACCAATCTGTCCTCTTAAAAATAACGTCGCTTTTGGCCGTTTGCTCAGGATAGGAGATAGGTAAGCACAACTAGGTGAGTATAACTAGTTGAGTACACACACCCACACTGCATGAATTGATCCTCACTTTGGTGGATCCAGAACAGAAGTTATGAGAGACGTGATTACCACATAAAATTTTCAGTCAGGCTAGCACGGGTGGAACTCGCACTAGGGGACACAGGTGGAAACTGAGTTCCCAAATGAGCCACACAGACATTAGAAAGAATTTTCTCAGTGTCAGAGTAGTTAGGAAATGGAATACATTATGATGTGGTGGAGGCAGACTCCACACACATTTTCAAAGTTGAATAAAATAGAGCCCAATAGGCTCCGAAACCTGTACAACAATTGATTGGTATTTGAGAGGCGGGCCAAAGAAGCGAAGCTCAAACCATGCAAGTTTAATTATGGAAATAGAGAGGCGTGCGCGCGTTACAATGATAGTTGGTGTCATCCTCCACCACACACTCCGCATCAACAGTGGATCTAAACTCCCGCTACACAGACACACACACACACACACACACACACACACACACACACACACACACACACACACACACACACACACACACACACACACACACACGCACGCGCGCGCGTCTACACACAAGTCACCCATTTAGTCTATTAGCACATTTAAAAAATAATACTCAGATTCCAATAATTTAATATACATATTAATAATTTGAATGTGTAACTAGTTTCATCTCTGAATTTGTCATAGAATACGCGTCATTTAATTCATCACCTTCATCATCCTGCAGACACATCTGATGCGAGTAATAATACCTACCAAATTATTCCTACATAGTTGCATTTAATTAATATTTATTTTAAGCCAATAAAATGAGCTGCCTCCGTTGTCAGTAGTGTGGCAGGTAGGGTATGATCCTCCCCGGCTCCCAGCACATGCCCGGACAACAGGGAAGACAAGGTCTGGCTCCAGTTGTCATTAGGCTACACCGCGCGCTCGCTACGAATTTTAATTCTTTGGATTAAATTCGTTGAAGAGAAGAGGTCGATGTAAATGGCTGTCTGGAAGGGTGACTAGCAAATGGAACGACGAAGGGCGAATGGAAAGACAAAAAACGGAGGGACGGGAGATGAGGAAATGGAAGACGAGAGGGAGGGGAGGGTGGAATAACGGAGAGGTGAAGGCAGGCCAATAAGAGAATGGTAGGGCTAACTGCGATGTTTCGAGACAGAGCTTAGGATGAGGATGCAATGGATAAGAGAGCGAGGAGGATATTTAGGCAAATTGAAAGAAGGAAGTGTGGAAATTTGTATTTATTGAAAGAAAATGAAGGATAAACTTAGGAGCACAAGTGAGATGAGAGAGTAACGTGTAGATAGTGAGAGAGGGGTTGAGGTGAAGGAGAGAGATTCGGACCGAAAGAAGTGCTGGGGGAGGAGGCGGAGCACGGTTGGTAACAAAAAATAAGCTTTTTTTTTTTAAATCCCCAACCTGCCCGCGTTTTTAGAATGAAAACCGGCAGTAAATCTCTGTGGGGAACCCAAGTTCAGATATTTCTATTTTAGGCCGGTGTGCAAGATTTTAAGCCAGAGATACTTTCGATACATCCCTGAGCACTACACTACATCATTTATTGCGGCATCCCAATGGAGCCAGGTTCACAGATCAGGGCTATATATGGGGCCCCTCTGGAGTTTCTGAATCTATGTTGTCTGGTGTTATACTTTTGATCCACTTCCATGTGCTTAACCAGTCAGTGGTTGATGATTTTAACGATTTTTTTTTTACATGGAATTTCTGGTAAGGAAATTGTCTATAACTTCATTTTGTGTTAGTGGTTTGCCTGGCTTATGAAATAATCGCATGGTGACATTTTTGAAGTAGGTGGGATAATAGTCCAGATGCAAGAACGAAAATTAATGTATTTCCGTCACTGGAAGGCTCATCTATACCTGTTTGTTTGTTTTGCTAATGACAGGTAAAAGGTTTTTAAAACCTGTAATTGTTTTTGGGCCTCTTCGTTGCTTATGTGGTTTACAAGGTGGCACTCATTGCGAATGTTGTTAAAGTCTATTGTTTGCGGTGGTGATAAAGTTGTGACTGCTTTCCACAAGATTTGTAATTACTTTTCCTGAAATCTTTTTCTTCTCCGTCTTCAGAAAGCTTATTTCCTAACTCATCTTTGATGAAAGATGTTTCCTTGTATGAGGCGCACATCACGTTTTTTACTTTCTTTTCCAGAACTTTCCGGAGTTTCTTTGATCTGTTTGGATTTGCTTATCATATCTTATTTTTTGGTGTATTCTTTTTTTATATCAATCTCACAGCTCATATTGAAGTTCCCTCTGTAGTCTTTTGCGCTCGTCTGTTCATCCATTGTGTGTTGTAAGTTGAAGGAGAGTGTTATATCTGCTTTGAAGTGTTGAGTTAAACGGCTGCTAGAGGGTGTGGGAGCGTCAAGTATCTACCTTTGGGGAAATGTTTGTTAATGCATTTTACCGTGATGCTTTTCATTGATTTAGTTCTGTGTTTATGCTGGACGTTTCCTTGCCTCTAAAATCTGTTAGAGTAACTTGCGCTGCATTTGAATGCCTCACAATCAGTTTTTGGATATTGAAGACTGGGAAGGGAGGGAGGGATTTTGTATTGAGTTTGTTGAGAGTCAGTATTATTAGTTGGTGGTCACTTGTGTTTACTGAGACTTTTTCTATGTGGGTGTTTAGGAATGGATGGTTGTTTGCCAAACTAATGTCAAGTTTGCCAGTATAGCCTAATTTGTCAGGGCTAATATGGATTAAATTTGTTTCCTACCATACTGTGTATGGCTTCTCTTACCTGGTTGTTTCTTCCATGTCCGAGAGCTCTGTGTTTTGCATTTAGATCTCCCAGAAAATAGGGAAGCCTGTTTCATCTGATGAGTTTTGTAATGTCGGCCATGGTAAGGCAGAGCTGTCTTGGTGGGCGGTACCACATTCCGATGAAGTCGTTTGTCTTTTGAAGTTTGCCTTTAGTCGTTTTAAGTTCAATATGAGGACAATTTTTCTGAAATGATCTTGGATTTAGTGCGGTAAATTTCTCCTGACTGCAATTACTGCTCCGTTGTTGGCTTCATCGGCCCTGTTGACCTGGTAAGTTGAAAAAGGTCGTGGCGGAGAGTGTTGGCTGATGGGGAGAGGTTAGGGCGGAGCGGAAGAGGTTGGGATGAAGGGGGTAGAGGTTAGGGGAGTAAGGAGGTAACTTTTGGGTAGAAATAGCCTAAGCTACTCTATCCCTTTGAGATGTATTTATTGCTTATCTCAATAAACATACTTGAACTTGTTGGCGCGGAGAGGTTACGTGACATGACTAGTACCAACCAGCTTAATAAACACATGTTAATTTGTATAGAATATATACGCAATATTATATAATAAAGAGAAATTCCGAACCTATGTGCATTTCCTATCGGCGCCAGGGTGTTGCCAATTTCCCCTGCAGCCTACTGAGCGTGAGGACGAGCAACGCACCCGTCCAGGCTTCAGCATGGGAACATGCAGCTCCAATTAGGATTATGGTTTTACGGAGGCGACACGCTGGCGCCGTCCTCCATCGTGGGCAAACAGCTCCTTGTTTATGGGATTCAGGTGAGTGAAGAGGAAGTCTGATGGTGAACCTAGATGAATAAACGCACGTGTTCGTGATCATCACGATGAAAATGATTGTTGTGATCTTTGTTCTGTGGTCAAATGACGCTGCTGAGGTGACGTCAAGACACTAATAACTAAGATGCTGTTGAGGAAGAACTCATATATTTCCAAGAGATTAAACCGCCTAAATTTCCCAGCGGTATTGTGAATGATAATCTCCAATCATTTCTCATTTCCGTTTAGTCACACTGTCTCTGTCCTATTAATATAATATTAGAGAATGAAGGCGATGAGTCACAATAACGTGGCTAAAGTATGTTGACCAGACCACACACTAGAAGGTGAAGGGACGACGACGTTTCGGTCCGTCCTGGACCATTCTCAAGTCGATTGTGAGAATGGATGATCAATCGACATGAGAATGGTCCAGGACGGACCGAAATGTCGTCGTCCCTTCACCTTCTAGTGTGTGGTCTGGTCAACATTAGAGAATGAAGCCTGTGTACAGGGAGTCTGTATTAATATTAGCCATCTGTTGACCCAGGAGTTTACCAGAAACATTGCAGATATTATTCCTGCATATATAAAATCATGTTAGTGTAAATAATAGCCTCGTGTTTAACTGTTGATCAACAAATTTGAAAAGTGATTCGTCAACTCATTTATAATTATTTTAGTCCATTAATTTGATTGTGTGCAATATAGCCTCGTACGTCTTCATACATTTTAGATTTAATCTTCTAATAAATGAATGATACCAATGTTTATTTAATATTCAGGTTCAGAAAATCCCGAATGTCAATCAAGACAGCTTCAATTTATATTCGATTCTTGATAACTATTTAATATTATTAGGATACAGAAAGTTACAAATATCATGGTCATAGAACTCTAAACAATGGATTTAAATTGGTTAAGTTTAGGTTTAGGAAAGACCTGGGTAAATACTGGTTTGGAAACACGGTTGTTGATTTATGGAATAGCACTTTCTGCACTTTGCTTAATTCCTGTGTGTTTATATTGCAAGCCTTTTATTGGACTAGTTTTCAGGAGAATTGTAAATGACATCGGCCAAATCCAGATAGATTTATTATTTTTCGGCAAATAATCAATATTAGTTCAAAAATGACAACCTGACAGCTTCAATATGTTTCCGATGTGATTTCACGTCTCAATTATCATATATATTTATTTATATAAATGTAAGTTTTATTACGATGATAGCCCAGTACTGTGATTTTAACAGCATATAATATTTTGTAGCCCACAACAGTGTCAAATAAGTGGAAATTAATTGTCATGGTGTATTTAATTTTCTTTTAAAGTTAGTTTGTCTTTCCTCTTCATGCATGGTGTGAGGTGCTCAGGTCATGTGGTATGAGGTGTTCATGTTGACACTGGTACTCCTCGCATGTGATTAATCTGGATTACTGAAGCAGATTGGATCGTTCGGCGCAAGTGATCAAGATATTCAGCGACTCTCAAACGGGTGTTCAACTTTACAGAGATGCTAGCCAGTCAAAAGGCTTTGAAACATGCTTTAGCTGAACACCGACATGTTATCATACATACATACAAAAAAGTAACAGCTGATCGATTGACAGTTGAGAGACGGGCCGAAAGAGCAGAGCTCAACCCCCCCCCCCCCGCAACCACAATTAGGTGAATACAACTAGGTGGATACAGATTCGAGAACTGCCACTGAAACCTTGCAACAAGAACACATACGTGACAACATCCATCTGCTCACAAATGTCATAACATTAATGCACTCAAACGTCAAGGTCGTCGGGTATTTATCAACTGGATGGCAAGTCATGTGGGAATAATAGGAAATGACATTGCAGACGCAGCTGCAAAACTTGCAACTAAGAAAAGAAATGTAGACATTTACATACCACAGAATCTATCACAGATTAAGAAAGTAATTAGAGACAGAGCAATGCAAAAGATATCCAGTGACCACAACACAGCAGTTGCAACATCAGGATCTGCGGGTTGGTACAAGAATTCAACCAACTACGAACCACTTATTTTGATGGAAGGGAGCAGTAGAACAACAGAAGTACATTTACATCGCATCAGGCTTGGATACCCATGTGCATGGGAAATAGGCTTACAGGTTCCAGAAGATGAGAGGAAATGTCAGGACTGTGAAGAAATGCCCGACAGACCACTGGAACATTATCTAACACAGTGCACAGTTACAAACCCAATAAGATTTCAACTTAGATTCAACAGAGCAGAAGTTGTTAAGCACATGGGGGCATAACCTTACTGAAGCGACCATACGAGTCTTAAATACTCATACTCCGTCTAAGTAAAACAGAAACAAGTAACACTTAGTGGGCCATCCAGAGACTTAGGGCCCGCGCAGGAATATCCCTGCAAAAAAAAAAAAATCGCTCCTACAATTTTGTGAAAAAGCTCTAAATTCGTGAGAAAAAAAATACAGAAAATACATCTGAAACAAATGAAGTCAATCTTGACATACTGGGCCATTGAGAACGGAAATTATTTAAAATTTTTGATAAACTCTTAAGTTCTCATCCAAGACGAGTCTTAAACTGTTTGGCTGAATAATGGGATGTTTCACTAGCAATTCCATTTGCGTTACGTGGCTCATTTGAGGGACATTTATGACAGCACGAAGCAGCTTTTGATGTGCATAACTATGGCCATTATCGTTGAGGGGTAGCGGGTGGGGGGGGGGGGCTAGTTGGTGAGGATTGGGGGTTAGTGGTAGCGGGTGGGGGGTTAAGCAGGTAGTTGGGGGTTGGTGTGGATTAAGGGTAGCCGGCTGAGGATCAGCGTAGCGGATGGAGATTGAGGGTAAAGTAAAAAAAAATTATAAAATGAAAAACAAAAACGATTCACATTACAAATAAGAGAATGACAAACCCGATGAAAAAGGAGGAAAACCTGATATAACAGCGACTATACTAGTGTTGTTGATGGCAAAGCACAAGACAATAAACATCAGCGTCGGAAAAAATGTTCCTAATGTCACCTTTTTTTGTGTTCCGTTTGAAAACTATATAATCGGTTTCGAAAATTTTTAAATGAAAACAAAAGCCTTTCACTGGAGAGGAGATGTGTCGTCTCCATGACGACAGTCCCTAGTATCGAGGAGCCAGATTCACGAAAGCACTTACGCAAGCACTTACGAACGTGTACATCTTTCCTCAATCTTTAACGGCTTTGGTTACATTTATTAAACAGTTTACAAGCATGACAACTTCCCATGCAACTGTTGTTATTGTTATAAACAGCCTCCTGGTGCTTCGGAGCTCATTAACTGTTTAATAATTGGAAACAAAGCCGCCAAAGATTGAGAAAAGATGTACAGGTTCGTAAGTGCTTGCGTAAGTGCTTTCGTGAATCTGGCCCGAGGACAGGTGTAATTATGCATCAAAATAATACCTGTGAATCCGAATAAATTATACACACCGTGTTCAGGCTTCGCATTGAAGACTCCTCACTCCTGGTGAGGCGATAATATATATATATTCATTCACGCTATCAGGTTTACCGGATTAATTACGTTAGTCTTTGCACATATTTGTTTTTCATTCATGTGTTTATCATTCATGTGTTTATCACTATACTTAGTGGGCCAGCCAGAGGTTAGCCCTGCAAAAAAAAAAAAAAAATCTAGAACTCACTGTCTCCGAGGAAAGTGTCAGTGGCACGGAGGAAAATGGCTGTCAGTGCCACGGAGGAAAATGGCTGTCAGTGGCACGGAGGAAAATGGCTGTCAGTGCCACGGAGGAAAATGGCTGTCAGTGGCACGGAGGAAAATGGCTGTTAGTGCCACGGAGGAAAATGGCTGTCAGTGCCACGGAGGAAAATGGCTGTCAGTGCCACGGAGGAAAATGGCTGTCAGTGCCACGGAGGAAAATGGCTGTCAGTGGCACGGAGGAAAATGGCTGTCAGTGCCACGGAGGAAAATGGCTGTCAGTGCCACGGAGGAAAATGGCTGTCAGTGCCACGGAGGAAAATGGCTGTCAGTGGCACGGAGGAAAATGGCTGTCAGTGCCACGGAGGAAAATGGCTGTCAGTGGCACGGAGGAAAATGGCTGTCAGTGCCACGGAGGAAAATGGCTGTCAGTGCCACGGAGGAAAATGGCTGTCAGTGGCACGGAGGAAAATGGCTGTCAGTGCCACGGAGGAAAATGGCTGTCAGTGCCACGGAGGAAAATGGCTATCAGTGCCACGGAGCAGCACTGGCCTCTAGAGTAAGTGAAACGACAACCAATCTGGTTGAGAACACCGGGAGTACGCACTTCGTGGGACCTAAGCTGCAGGAATATACAACTCAAGATATACTGCAGGAATCGACTTGAGAATGGTCCAGGACGGACCGAAACGTCGTCGTCCCTTCACCTTCTAGTGTGTGGTCTGGGCAACTGCAGGAATATACAAATATATCAATCAATTTCCGTAATAACTGAAGTTCCAGATGACGGAACACTCACAGGCACTGGAGCCCCAGAAAATTGTGGGAAATTATATTCGTTACCCAAAACAAGGAGCCAAACGGTGTCCCGAGACAGCGGAGTCCCCGGGTAATGGAGTCTCGGAGTAACTGGCGACCAGGTAATGGAAATTCACAGCAACTGGAACTCCAAGATAATGGACACCCGGAAATCTGCGAACACAAAACAGGCATGAGGGGCCCGGTGAAGCATGAGGGGCCCCGGTGAAGCACGAGGGACACCGTGAAGCAGTGAAGCACGAGGGGGGCCCGGTGAAGCACGAGGAGCACCGTGAAACACGAGGGGGCCCCGTGAAGCACGAGCTCCGTGTACAGCCCGTCCTCCAAACAAAGATTCAAAAGTGATTCCATGCACCCGCCAAACCCCCTGTTTATGAATGAAAAGCGGTTTACACACAACTCACAACTGCTGACGTTCGAACATATCCGGAACAAGTGCTTCACTGACGAATTTTGTTCAAATCACAACGCTATAAATGCTTCACCCACGTACTACAAATACAAATAATCGCCAACAGAATCTAAACACCTAACCTATCCTATGCCTATATATACACAATATGCCAATATATTACAATATTATTTTATACTTGAGAAAATTCCCGTTTTGAATGAACAGCAAGTTAAAATTTATGAATGCGTCTGTGGGGTTGACCACTGAATGTAATGGACTTGAGTCGAGGACGGGTTGCCGTGTACGCAAGGCGGCGAGCCAATCAGCAGGTGGAGGCGCGGGTCAGGGCTCCGGGTCCGTCATTATGTACACTGACGCACCGCCTCCACCAACGCCATTTACGGGATTGGTCACACCGAGCTGGAGCAACAATGAATGCCATCTGAAAAGATTAAACTTTCTGTATTTCCCTCCAAATCCGCCCCCCCCCCCTTCCCCGCCCTCCTCCCGGTCGACTCCCGCCCCCTGGTCGACCCCCCCCCCATGGTCGACTCTCCCCCTCCTGGTCGTCCCCTCCCCACCTGGTCGACCCCCTCCTCCCTGCCATGTCTGCACTACACCGCCTGCCACTTCCTCACTCCATTATTTACTGTTTGTGTTGCTGTTGCTGCTGCTGCTCCTTCTGCTGTTGCTCCTCTTGTTATTGTTGTTGTTTGAAATAACTGATGCTACTGCTATGCTGCTGCAGTTACTGCTGTTCCTGGTATCTTGCTCCTTTTTTTTTTCTTTTGTGGCTGCAACTATTGTTACTTGTGCTACTGTTGTTCCTGCTTAACTTGCTGCTGCCACTACTGTTGTTCCTGCTTAACCTGCTGCTGCCACTACTGTTGTTCCTGCTTAACTTGCTGCTGCCACTACTGTTGTTCCTGCTTAACCTGCTGCTGCCACTACTGTTGTTCCTGCTTAACTTGCTGCTGCCACTACTGTTGTTCCTGCTTAACCTGCTGCTGCCACTACTGTTGCTGCTGCTGCTAATGTTATAGGATGTGAGTGATGGAGGGAAGGTTGCATGGAATGACTGGAAGAGGGTCATTGGGGAGAGGGGGAGGCAAGGTGCCAGCCGGGTAAAGCACCGACACTTAGCTAGGCATATCGTCTGGACGAGGCCCAAACCGGTCACATGAAAAGTTTAGATAAGATGTAAGGGTAATTAAGGCGTAAACCAGGAGCAATAAGGGCACGAGCTAGAGGAAGTCAACCATACTTGATTACCTCTTTGCTCGTGTAATTATTTTTATCTAGTGCAGTAGTGTAGTTATGTGTGGTTCACCACCCCTCCAACCTCACACACCAACCCCCTCAAGTTCCCCACCACCATCCCCTCAGGTCCCCCACCCTCCGCCAACCCCTCAAGTCCCCCCCCCCCCCCCCGCCAACCCCTCAAGTCTTGAACCCCGTGTTTCTAATAAAAATTATTTTTCCTCTATTATGTTTACTATATATATTTCTCTTATATATCTCGTGTGTGTGTGTGTGTGTGTGTTCTCACATAGTTGTGTTTGCGGGGGTTGGGCTATGACTCTTTGGTCCCGCCTCTCAACTGTCAATCAACTGGTGTATAGATTCCTGAGCCTACTGGGCTATATCAAATTTACATTTGAAACTGTGTATCGGAGTCAGCCTCCACCACATCACTGCTTAATGCATTCCATCTGTTAACTACTCTGACACTAAAAAAATCTTTCTAATGTCTCTGTGGCTAGTCTGGGTTCTAAGTTTCCACCTGTGTCCCCTTGTTCGTGTTCCACCCGTGCTAAAGAGTTTGTCTTTGTGCGCCCTGTCAATTCCCCACAGAATTTTGTAGGCGGTTGTCATATCTCACCTTACTCTTCTGTTTTCCAGGGACGTGAGGTTTAGCTCCCTTAGCCTTTCCTCGTAGCTCATACCTCTCAGTTCTGGGACTAGTCTGGTGGCATACCTCTGAATCTTCTCTAACTTTGTCTTGTATTTAACTAGGTATGGACTCCAGGCTGGAGCTGCATATTCCAGAATTGATCTGATATAGGTGGTATACAAGGTCCTGAACTATTCCTTACATAAGTTTCCAAAGGCAGTTCTTATGTTGGCCAAGTTGGCCAATCTAGTATATGCCGCTGATGATATCCTTTTGATGTGGGCTTATGGGGACAGGTTCGGTGTGATATCAACTCCCCCCCCCCCCAGATCTTTTTCTCTATTTGACTCTTGCAGGATTTCACCTCCCAGATGGTACCTTGTGTTCAGCCTTCTGCTCCTTTCGCCTAATTTCATTACTTTACACTTTCCTGAGTTGAACTTTAATAACCATTTTCAAGACCATTCCTCCAGCTTGCCCAGGTCGTCCTGTAGTCTCTGTCAATCTTCATCTGTTTTGATTCTTCTCATAATTTTTGCATCATCAGCAAACATTGAGAGGAATGAGTCTATACCCTCTAGGAAGATCGTTTACATATATTAGAAACAGGATGGGTCCAAGTACAGAGCCCTGTGGGACTCCGCTGGTGACATCTCACCACTCAGTTGTCCTTTCCCTCACAGTTACTAGCTGTTTCCTGTTGCTTAGATACTCCCTTATCCACTGGAGCCCCTTACCTTTTATTACTGCCTGTTGTTCTAACTTTTGCAAATGCCTTTTATGGGGTACTTGTGTCAAAAGCTTTCGGACAGTCGAAGAAAATGCAGTCTGCGACTCTTCTCATTCTTGCCTAATTTTTGTTGCTTGGTCATATAATTCTATTAAACCTGTGAGGCACGATTTACCATCTCTGAACCCATGCTGGTGTGTTACAAAGTTATTTCCCTCCAGATGCTCTACGAGCCTTTTCCTAGCGATTTTCTCCATCACCTTGCATGGTATACAAGTTAGGGAAACTGGTCTGTAGTTCAGTGTCTCTTGCCTGTCACCCTTTTTATATACTGGGACTACAATAGTTGCCTTCTAAGCTTTCCTGTAGGTCTCCTGTTCCCAGTGACCTGTTATACACCATAGAGAGTGGGGCACAGTTAGTGCCTCTGCACTTTCTTTTAGTATCAATGGTGAGATCCTGTCAGGCCCAACAGCCTTTGTCATATTCAGCTCCAACAGATTCCAAATTTTGACCTTATCGCTGGTGAGGTCAAAGCCCCTTTAGCCTCTTCCCTTCCAATTCCATCCTTGGATAAGTTATCCCTACCTCTACCAGATACTCAAATGTCAATACACAGTGGTCACTCATTCCTACGGGAACTTCAAACTTGACTTCACTTATTTCTGACTTATTCAAGGTAAATATCAGGTCGAGTCTAGCTGCTTCGTCATTGCCTCTCATTCTTGTGGGTCCCTTGACATGTTTGCTCAGAAAGTTCCTTGTTGCCACTTCCAGGAGTTTAGCTCTCCATATATCTGCACCTCCATATGGGTCCCCATTCTCCCAGTCTATCTTTCCATGGTTGAAATCGGCCATGACAGAGTCTGGATTCATTCCTGCAGGCAAATGAAGCTGCTCTCTCTATTATATTATTGGTTATCATGTTGTTTCTATCGAACTCCTGTCTGGGTCTTCTGTCATTTAGTGGAGGGTTGTAAATGACTGCCACTATTATCTTAGGTCCACCCATTGTTATAGTCCCTGTTAGGTAGTTTCTGAATCCTTCACAGCCCGGAATTTCCATCTCTTCAAAACTCCAGTCCTTCCTTATCAGCAGGGCCACTCCTCCTCCTCCTCTCCCGTCCCTGTGTGTGTGTGTGTGTGTGTGTGTGTGTGTGTGTGTGTGTGTGTGTGTGTGTGTGTGTGTGTGTGTGTGTGTGTGTGTGTCTGCGTGCGTGCGTGCATGTGTACTTTAGTGTAATTGCTATAAATTAACAAGATTCAATCACTCAGTGAAGGACCTATCGTAACTGTTCTCATCACAATCACACATTTCACCATACAAAAATATACACAAAAATCAAGAGAACCAATTTTCCTCTAGTTACGAATAGGAAAAACAATCAATCACTGGCAAAGAAAGAGTGGGATGAGCGTTCATCCCCCGGTGTGGCAACAGGGATCCAGAACCCACTGATCATAGCTCCGAGTCTCCTGTAATGAATCAGATGAGAGCTTACTGACGCGGCCGAAGAGAGATTCCTGCAGGCAGTAATTCAGGGACCTGGCCATTCCTGGCGCCGAAGCCTAGGTATTCAAGGATCCTCTTTTGTCACCGTGATTCCTTACCATCCTAACTGACAAAGGCCCAGATGGAAAGTGATTAGGGGGGACATCACGTGTGAGGACTGAGAGAGAGAGAGAGAGAGAGGGGCTAGGGAAGATTAAAAGAGGGAGAGAAAAAGCAAGAGAGGCGGAGAAAAGGTAAGAGAGAGAGAAGGAAAGAGGTAAGGGGAAGACAAGACAGTGAAATACGGAAGGGAAGTAGGAAGAGATCAGGCGGCCGGGAAGGGGTTGGACGGTTGATAAGGAAGACTACATTACTGCTCTTAATGCCTTAAAGAAGCCAGACATAATCTATGAAGCTTAGAACATTAGCTTCAAATTCTGTTATGTGAGGACAGGTTTGTGTAGAGCCCCGTGGCGCGCGACCATCACACTAACCTTACGGTCCGGGGATCGATCTCCCAACGGAGGCGGAAACAGATGGGCAGTTTCTTTCATCTTGATGCTCCTGTTCACTTAGCATTAAATAGGTACCTGGGAGTTAGACAACTGCTACGGGCTGCTTCCTTAGGGGAGAGGGTGTGTGTGTGTGAGGGGGGGGGGGAATAAGTTGACTGACAGCTGAGAGGCGGGAGCAAAGAGCCAGAGCTCAACCCCCCGCAAGCACAACTAGGTGAGTACATACCATCACTGTCTCATGAGAGGAATAAAACAACTCACAAAGGACTTCATAGCAACACAAAAAATATAACATGTAAAATATTTTATACGTTAAAATATAACGTATAAAAAATAACGTATTATAATAAAAATATAATATATAACAAATATAACCAACTAACGTGTCGAGAATTGAGTGACATCTTGTGTGTGTTTTATTTAGTAACACTAATGTAGTAATTGGAGTGATGGAACTCCTTCAAGACCCTTAACCCGGCCATCACTCGGATGGATGATAATTACACGCTGACGATGCTGATTGGACACTCCGACATTTTTATCTGTAATGGGCGTCACAGATCCGAACCAGTAGCTGATGGCATCGTTAGTCGTCAGCCAATCAGGTGAGAGGGAGCACCTTGGCAGGAGACCAGGTGCTGCTCACTTCCTATGCTAATCACAGGAAGAGGGACCTGGAGCCAGATTCACGAAGCAGGTCCTCAAGCACTTACGAACCTGTACATCTTTTCTCAATCTTTGGCGGCTCTGTTTACACTTATTAAACAGTTAGTGAGCTCCGAAGCACCAGGAGGCTGTTTATAACAATAACAACAGTTGATTGGCAAGTTTTCATGCTTGTAAACTGTTTAATAAATGTAACCAAAGGTGTTAAAGATTGAGGAAAGATGTACACGTTCGTAAGTACTTGCGTAACTGCTTCGTGAATCTGGCCCCTGGTGGCAAGTCTCCATCATGCTCCTCTGTGGTTCCGAGGCAACATTTGATTGTTGCCGCCGAAGGCGGCTAGTTTATTGTGCACCCCATACTCATCCTGTGAGCGGTAGCGCAAAAGCATTACAGAGGGCACAAAAGGTCTTTATCAGACCTCAACTTAGATTATTACATAAACAATTTCATCTATCCTTCACACCTTATAGTTACAATGTCAGCTATTTACAGAGAAAGTGCTATTTCAAGAGCTATATATTTACAGTAAGTCATCATACATTAATGGCAGGTCTTATCGCTATTACATAATAGTTTGGCCAATGGGGATATTACAGAGTCATAGGGGACCTTCTGTTTATTATTAGTCCTCACAATACACTACTTGTTTCTGAATCTCATATGTCGTTCATCTACTGGAAGCGAAATGTGGATACAGTGCAAGGATTTCAGGTACTTTATCCATGGTAATAAGATAGGTTGCCATATCATACAGAGTGAGCTTAGATTTATCTCTAAATGGCTCAATTTTACTACAATCCAAGATATAGTGTTCGAGTGTGTGTCCCTGCCTATGTCCACACACTTTACACTTTACTTCATCTAGATCCCTATACAAGCCGAACTGCCAGAGATACTTGTAGCCAAGTCTTATACGAGCTGTGACAACATCTGTTAGTCTAGTGACTTTGTTACTTGCCCCATACACATGTTTTACTTCACACATTTCATTGTGATGAACAATGGACCTGCTAGTTCCAGTTTGCACAGTTCTACTTTCTTCAAATCCATCCAGGAGTTCTCGTCTAATGACACTTTGATGACACTAATGACACGGTGAGGGGGAGTGCCAAGGTGAGGAAGGAGTGCCAGGGTGAGGGGAGTGCCAAGGTGAGGAAGGAGTGCCAGGGTGAGGGGGAGTGCCAAGGTGAGGAAGGAGTGCCAGGGTGAGGGGGAGTGCCAGGGTGAGGGAATGTACAGCTCACAAATCCAACTTTAGTACGAATTTCAATAAACCATTTCAGTACCGCACTTACTATCCAAAATAGCCAATTAAGGGAGTAGGAGGACTTTTCTAGCGGATTTTGTGGATTTTATAAAATACAATAAAATGTGGATTTTACTGATATCATTCGTAACGCTCCGAGATTTTGTGGTTTTCTCTCGTTCCGGGTTCCTTAACCATCATTGTTCCGGGTTCCTTAACCATCATTGTTCCGGGTTCCTTAACCATCATTGTTCCGGGTTCCTTAACCATCATACTCATTGTTCCGGGTTCCTTAACCATCATTCTCATTGTTCCGGGTTCCTTAACCATCATTCTCATTGTTCCGGGTACCTTAACCATCATTCTCATTGTTCCGGGTTCCTTAACCATCATTGTGATCTGGATCACAATGATGGCATTGTTCCGGGTTCCTTAACCATCATTCTCATCTGGATCACAATGATGGCATTGTTCCGGGTTCCTTAACCATCATTCTCATCTGGATCACAATGATGGCATTGTTCCGGGTTCCTTAACCATCATTCTCATCTGGATCACAATGATGGCATTGTACTTTTGTACTGATTGTACTTTTTAATTTTATACAGGACAAAAGATCTGGGGCAATAACCACAAATAATTTGTATTCGGCCTAATATAGTACATATATGTAATTACTTTAGTCTAAGGTTGTGTACGTTAAGCCAAGTTAGTACATTTTCTTGTTATGCCTTTCACGATCCCAATAGTCTAAAATGTGGACTTATCTTTGTGAATAAGACTACACACAGTGGACACTCCCTCCTTAGATGCTCCTGGTACGAGGACTTGTGCTACAGAGGCTACAAAACCAGTACACGAAAATGCAGCCATTTATATGACAAAATATCACTCATATTGGAAAAGTCAATATACATGTTGTTATCAATTAACCAAAAACGACAGACCAGCACTAAACACAAAAGACCTTCCCCCATCACGATAGACTTTCCCCCATCACCGCAGATCTTCCCTCATCACCGCAGATCTTACCCCATCACCATGGACCTTCCCCCATCACCATGGATCTTCCCCCATCACCATGGACCTTCCCCCATCACCATGGACCTTCCCCCATCACCATGGACCTTCCCCCATCACCATGGACCTTCCCCCATCACCATGGACCTTCCCCCATCACCATGGACCTTCCCCCATCACCATGGACCTTCCCCCATCACCATGGACCTTCCCCCATCACCGCAGATCTTCCCTCATCACCGCAGACCTTACCCCATCACCATTCACCCATCGCCAGACATTCACACAACGATACAAACATTCACCCATTGCAACATACTTTTATATAACGTCAGACCAGCCACAGGGAATGTCTCCCTTGCCCTTGGCTGAGGAGAAACTGGTTTATTCTTGTATTATTTGCACTAATATTACATATTTCACAGCTGTTAAATGAAGTACATTTCAACTCGCTGCCTCCCCTTTCATTCACATATTGCTTTCACAAAAAAGTTTGTTCGGAGACAGATACAAAGTCCTTTGACGACAAACAAAAATATACATCACTGGACGCTTGAAACAGAAAAAGTTGCACAAATTATTCGGTCCATCAGAAGGGCGGCGCCACACATCACCGGGGCGCTGGCAGCCATTGCTGGCCAAAGGAACAATTAAATTCTACTCATGAGCTTATTTTTTAGAGCATACAAAATGTCACACGAATTATACCTCGCGTTGTCCGACTCCTTTATAATGAGGAAGTTGTACTCACCTAGTTGTGTCTGCAGGATCGAGCATTGACTCTTGGATCCCGCCTTTCGAGCATCGGTTGTTTACAGCAATGACTCCTGTCCCATTTCCCTATCATACCTGGTTTTAAAATTATGAATAGTATTTGCTTCCACAACCTGTTCCTGAAGTGCATTCCATTTTCCCACTACTCTCACGCTAAAAGAAAACTTCCTAGCATCTCTGTGACTTATCTGAGTTTCCAACTTCCACCCATGTCCCCTCGTTCTGTTACTATTCCGTGTGAACATTTCGTGAATGTCCACTCTGTCAAGCTGAGTATTTTATACGTTCCTATCATGTCCTCCTCTCCCTTCTTCTTTCTAGTGTCGTAAGGCACAGTTCCCTCAGGCGCTCCTCATACCCCATCCCTCGTAGCACTGGGACGAGTCTCGTTGCAAACATAAGAACATAAGAACATAAGAACAAAGGTAACTGCAGAAGGCCTATTGGCCCATACGAGGCAGCTCCTATTCTATAACCACCCAATCCCACTCATATACTTGTCCAACCCGTGCTTGAAACAATCGAGGGACCCCACCTCCACAATGTTACGCGGCAATTGGTTCCACAAATCAACAACCCTGTTACTGAACCAGTATTTACCCAAGTCTTTCCTAAATCTAAACTTATCCAATTTATACCCATTGTTTCGTGTTCTGTCCTGTGTTGATACTTTTAATACCCTATTAATATCCCCCCGGTTATGTCCATTCATCCACTTGTAAACCTCTATCATGTCACCCCTAACTCTTCGCCTTTCCAGTGAATGCAACTTAAGCTTTGTTAATCTTTCTTCATATGAAAGATTTCTAATTTGGGGAATTAACTTAGTCATCCTACGCTGGACACGTTCAAGTGAATTTATATCCATTCTATAATATGGCGACCAAAACTGAACTGCATAATCTAAATGGGGCCTAACTAGAGCAAGATATAGCTTGAGAACCACACCAGGTGTCTTGTTACTAACGCTGCGATTAATAAATCCAAGTGTCCGATTTGCCTTATTACGAACATTTATGCATTGATCCTTTTGTTTTAAATTCTTACTAATCATAACTCCCAGATCCCTTTCGCAATCCGACTTCGCAATCACAACACCATCTAGCTCGTATCTTGTAACTCTATCATCATTACCTAACCTCAGAACTTTACATTTATCAGCATTAAACTGCATCTGCCAATCCTTTGACCATTTCAAAACCCTATCTAGATCAAATTGAAGTGATAGTGAGTCCTCCTCCGAATTAATTTCCCTACCGATTTTCGTATCATCGGCAAATTTGCAAATGTTGCTACTCAAACCTGAATCTAAATCATTTATATATATTATAAACAACAGAGGTCCCAGGACAGAGCCTTGAGGCACTCCACTTACAACATTTTCCCACTCTGACTTACATAAGAACATAAGAACAAAGGTAACTGCAGAAGGCCTATTGGCCCATACGAGGCAGCTCCTATTCTATAACCACCCAATCCCACTCATATACTTGTCCAACCCGTGCTTGAAACAATCGAGGGACCCCACCTCCACAATGTTACGCGGCAATTGGTTCCACAAATCAACAACCCTGTTACTGAACCAGTATTTACCCAAGTCTTTCCTAAATCTAAACTTATCCAATTTATATCCATTGTTTCGTGTTCTGTCCTGTGTTGATACTTTTAATACCCTATTAATATCCCCCCGGTTATGTCCATTCATCCACTTGTAAACCTCTATCATGTCACCCCTAACTCTTCGCCTTTCCAGTGAATGCAACTTAAGCTTTGTTAATCTTTCTTCATATGAAAGATTTCTAATTTGGGGAATTAACTTAGTCATCCTACGCTGGACACGTTCAAGTGAATTTATATCCATTCTATAATATGGCGACCAAAACTGAACTGCATAATCTAAATGGGGCCTAACTAGAGCAAGATATAGCTTGAGAACCACACCAGGTGTCTTGTTACTAACGCTGCGATTAATAAATCCAAGTGTCCGATTTGCCTTATTACGAACATTTATGCATTGATCCTTTTGTTTTAAATTCTTACTAATCATAACTCCCAGATCCCTTTCGCAATCCGACTTCGCAATCACAACACCATCTAGCTCGTATCTTGTAACTCTATCATCATTACCTAACCTCAGAACTTTACATTTATCAGCATTAAACTGCATCTGCCAATCCTTTGACCATTTCAAAACCCTATCTAGATCAACTTGAAGTGATAGTGAGTCCTCCTCCGAATTAATTTCCCTACCGATTTTCGTATCATCGGCAAATTTGCAAATGTTGCTACTCAAACCTGAATCTAAATCATTTATATATATTATAAACAACAGAGGTCCCAGGACAGAGCCTTGAGGCACTCCACTTACAACATTTTCCCACTCTGACTTGATTCCATTTATACTAACTCTCTGTTTCCTTTGGTATAGCCATGCCCTAATCCAGCTTAATATAGCACCCCCAATACCATGAGACTCTATTTTTTTAATCAGTCTTTCATGTGGCACTGTATCAAAAGCTTTGCTAAAGTCAAGGTATACAACATCGCAATCCTTACCACTATCAACTGCCTCAACAATGCTAGAATAAAAAGATAACAAATTTGTTAAACATGAACGGCCATTTATAAAACCATGTTGCGACTCAATTATTAATTTATGTTTTTCAAGATGAAGACGAATTTTATTTGCTATTATAGATTCGAGTAACTTTCCCACAATAGACGTTAGGCTAATTGGTCGATAGTTAGACGCAAGTGATCTATCTCCTTTCTTAAAAACTGGTATCACATTAGCAACTTTCCAAAACTCTGGCACTCTGCCTGACTCTATTGATTTATTAAATATGGTTGACAGTGGGTCACAAAGCTCCTCTTTGCATTCTTTAAGCACCCTAGCAAACACTTCATCCGGCCCTGGGGATTTGTTTGGTTTGAGTTTTACTATTTGTTTAAGAACATCCTCCCTGGTAACTGCTAAACTCGTCAACCTGTCCTCGTCCCCACCCACATAGACTTGTTCGGCTGAAGGCATATTGTTAAGTTCTTCTTTAGTAAATACAGATACAAAATATTTATTAAAAATACTACTCATCTCTTCATCATAAGAACATAAGAACATAAGAACAAAGGTAACTGCAGAAGGCCTATTGGCCCATACGAGGCAGCTCCTATTCTATAACCACCCAATCCCACTCATATACTTGTCCAACCCGTGCTTGAAACAATCGAGGGACCCCACCTCCACAATGTTACGCGGCAATTGGTTCCACAAATCAACAACCCTGTTACTGAACCAGTATTTACCCAAGTCTTTCCTAAATCTAAACTTATCCAATTTATATCCATTGTTTCGTGTTCTGTCCTGTGTTGATACTTTTAATACCCTATTAATATCCCCCCGGTTATGTCCATTCATCCACTTGTAAACCTCTATCATGTCACCCCTAACTCTTCGCCTTTCCAGTGAATGCAACTTAAGCTTTGTTAATCTTTCTTCATATGAAAGATTTCTAATTTGGGGAATTAACTTAGTCATCCTACGCTGGACACGTTCAAGTGAATTTATATCCATTCTATAATATGGCGACCAAAACTGAACTGCATAATCTAAATGGGGCCTAACTAGAGCAAGATATAGCTTGAGAACCACACCAGGTGTCTTGTTACTAACGCTGCGATTAATAAATCCAAGTGTCCGATTTGCCTTATTACGAACATTTATGCATTGATCCTTTTGTTTTAAATTCTTACTAATCATAACTCCCAGATCCCTTTCGCAATCCGACTTCGCAATCACAACACCATCTAGCTCGTATCTTGTAACTCTATCATCATTACCTAACCTCAGAACTTTACATTTATCAGCATTAAACTGCATCTGCCAATCCTTTGACCATTTCAAAACCCTATCTAGATCAACTTGAAGTGATAGTGAGTCCTCCTCCGAATTAATTTCCCTACCGATTTTCGTATCATCGGCAAATTTGCAAATGTTGCTACTCAAACCTGAATCTAAATCATTTATATATATTATAAACAACAGAGGTCCCAGGACAGAGCCTTGAGGCACTCCACTTACAACATTTTCCCACTCTGACTTGATTCCATTTATACTAACTCTCTGTTTCCTTTGGTATAGCCATGCCCTAATCCAGCTTAATATAGCACCCCCAATACCATGAGACTCTATTTTTTTAATCAGTCTTTCATGTGGCACTGTATCAAAAGCTTTGCTAAAGTCAAGGTATACAACATCGCAATCCTTACCACTATCAACTGCCTCAACAATGCTAGAATAAAAAGATAACAAATTTGTTAAACATGAACGGCCATTTATAAAACCATGTTGCGACTCAATTATTAATTTATGTTTTTCAAGATGAAGACGAATTTTATTTGCTATTATAGATTCGAGTAACTTTCCCACAATAGACGTTAGGCTAATTGGTCGATAGTTAGACGCAAGTGATCTATCTCCTTTCTTAAAAACTGGTATCACATTAGCAACTTTCCAAAACTCTGGCACTCTGCCTGACTCTATTGATTTATTAAATATGGTTGACAGTGGGTCACAAAGCTCCTCTTTGCATTCTTTAAGCACCCTAGCAAACACTTCATCCGGCCCTGGGGATTTGTTTGGTTTGAGTTTTACTATTTGTTTAAGAACATCCTCCCTGGTAACTGCTAAACTCGTCAACCTGTCCTCGTCCCCACCCACATAGACTTGTTCGGCTGAAGGCATATTGTTAAGTTCCTCTTTAGTAAATACAGATACAAAATATTTATTAAAAATACTACTCATCTCTTCATCACTATCTGTTATTTGACCTGTCTCAGTTTTTAATGGACCTATCCTTTCCCTAGTCTTAGTACGATATAACTGAAAAAACCCTTTAGGATTTGTCTTTGCTTGCCCTGCTATGCGAACTTCATAGTTTCTTTTTGCTTTCCTTATCTCTTTTTTAACATTTCTAACCAGTTGTACGAATTCCTGTTCTAAAGTGACCTCCCCATTTTTAATCCTTTTGTACCAAGCTCTCTTTTTACCTATAAGGTTCTTCAAATTCTTTGTTATCCACTTTGGGTCATTAGTATACGATCTATTCAATTTGTATGGTATACTACGTTCCTGTGCTTTGTTTAGAATATTCTTAAATAAGTTATATATTGAATCCACATCGAAATCCCCATTTAAGTCACCTATCGCTGGGTTCATGTCTCGCTCCAAGACCGGCCCACACCCCATACCCAAGCCTTTCCAATCAATTTGACCCAAAAAATTTCTTAGGCTATTAAAATCAGCTTTTCGAAAATCTGGCACTTTAACAGAATTTTCTCCTACTGGTCTATTCCATTCTATGCTAAATCTGATTTCTTTGTGATCACTGCTCCCTAGCTCACTCCCTATTTCGATGTCATTAATTTGCGTTTCCCTGTTAGTTAACACTAAATCTAAAATATTATTTTCCCGTGTTGGTTCCTTAATGTGTTGCGTAAGAAAGCAATCGTCAATTAATTCTAGAAAATCTTCTGCTTCACTATTCCCTGTTTTGTTCAACCAGTTTATTCCGCTAAAATTAAAGTCACCCATGACATAAATACTGTTAGATCTAGATGCTCTAGATATTTCATCCCATAGATGCTTTGCTTCCATTCTGTCTAAATTTGGTGGCCTATATATTACTCCTATTATAATATTATTAGCTTTTTCGTTTAATTCAATCCAAATAGTTTCTGTGTGTGGCTCTGTTTTGATTCCTTCTTTGAGACTACATTTCAAATTATCCCTAACATATATGGCTACTCCACCTCCTCGTCTAATATATCTATCTGTGTGAAATAGTTTAAATCCATATATTTGATATTCAGCTAATAGTTCTCTATTTTCTACATTCATCCACGTTTCGGTAAGTGCAATAATATCTATTTTTTCTGTGCAGACAAGAGCATTTAATTCGTTAATTTTATTTCTTAGACTTCTACTGTTAGTGTAATATACCCTAAGTGAATTGTTATTTTGCGGACCTTCTCTTTCCCTGATCGTTTTGCCAATTCCTTTCTCCCACAAACACATACTTTTATTACCTCCTTCCTCCAAATCAATTCCCATACCTCTATCTACTAACAGTTTAAACCCAAACAAACACCTCTAACCACTTCTTCTAGCGAGTTCGCAACAGCAACAACCCCAGCTCTCGATAGATGCACCCCATCACGACCATACATTTCATTTCTTCCATAGAAGTGTTCCCAGTTGTCTATGAAAGATATTGCATTTGATTTGCAATATCTTTCCAGCCGGCAATTGACACCAAGTGCCCTCGATATCCATTCATTTCCCACTCCCTTTCTTGGAAGAATGCCACATATGATCGGGATTCCTCCCTTGCTCCTAACTAACTCTATGGCTGTTTTATACCTCTGAATCAGTTCCTCACTCCTGACTCGACCAACATCATTTCCTCCCACGCTAATGCAAATAATGGGATTGTTCCCATTACCAGCCATAATATCATTCATGTTGTTTATAATATCACCAATGCCAGCTCCGGGATAGCAAACCCTTAACCTGTTCCCCCTATCTCTAGCACAAAACGTTCTATCCAAATACCTTATCTGGGAATCTCCCACAACTAATGTTTGCTTAGGTACTTCCTTTACTTTCTGAGGGGCCTGCGCTTCCTTTCTCTTCGTTGCTTTCCCTTTTGCGCGATCCACAGTCTCTCCACAGCACTCGTCCTCCAAAACGTCAAATGAATTTGAAGTTGCTATGACGTTTGAAGGCGGCTTTATCAAAGTCTTCTTAAGGCCCCTGTCTTTCGCAACTCTCCAAGACGAGGTCCCTTTACTGCTGGTCTCCTCCTTCGTTACTTCTCGTTGTTTTTTAAGCTGACGCACCTCCTCCCGCAGAGAGTCCAACTCTGTCCTCAGGGCTCCCACTAGAGTCACCAGGTCCTTCACTACAACTTCCATATTGCTATGATAATATAACAATCTGTTATATAATAGTGATAATATCACTATCAGTGATATTATCACTATCTGTTATTTGACCTGTCTCAGTTTTTAATGGACCTATCCTTTCCCTAGTCTTAGTACGATATAACTGAAAAAACCCTTTAGGATTTGTCTTTGCTTGCCCTGCTATGCGAACTTCATAGTTTCTTTTTGCTTTCCTTATCTCTTTTTTAACATTTCTAACCAGTTGTACGAATTCCTGTTCTAAAGTGACCTCCCCATTTTTAATCCTTTTGTACCAAGCTCTCTTTTTACCTATAAGGTTCTTCAAATTCTTTGTTATCCACTTTGGGTCATTAGTATACGATCTATTCAATTTGTATGGTATACTACGTTCCTGTGCTTTGTTTAGAATATTCTTAAATAAGTTATATATTGAATCCACATCGAAATCCCCATTTAAGTCACCTATCGCTGGGTTCATGTCTCGCTCCAAGACCGGCCCACACCCCATACCCAAGCCTTTCCAATCAATTTGACCCAAAAAATTTCTTAGGCTATTAAAATCAGCTTTTCGAAAATCTGGCACTTTAACAGAATTTTCTCCTACTGGTCTATTCCATTCTATGCTAAATCTGATTTCTTTGTGATCACTGCTCCCTAGCTCACTCCCTATTTCGATGTCATTAATTTGCGTTTCCCTGTTAGTTAACACTAAATCTAAAATATTATTTTCCCGTGTTGGTTCCTTAATGTGTTGCGTAAGAAAGCAATCGTCAATTAATTCTAGAAAATCTTCTGCTTCACTATTCCCTGTTTTGTTCAACCAGTTTATTCCGCTAAAATTAAAGTCACCCATGACATAAATACTGTTAGATCTAGATGCTCTAGATATTTCATCCCATAGATGCTTTGCTTCCATTCTGTCTAAATTTGGTGGCCTATATATTACTCCTATTATAATATTATTAGCTTTTTCGTTTAATTCAATCCAAATAGTTTCTGTGTGTGGCTCTGTTTTGATTCCCTCTTTGAGACTACATTTCAAATTGTCCCTAACATATATGGCTACTCCACCTCCTCGTCTAATATATCTATCTGTGTGAAATAGTTTAAATCCATATATTTGATATTCAGCTAATAGTTCTCTATTTTCTACATTCATCCACGTTTCGGTAAGTGCAATAATATCTATTTTTTCTGTGCAGACAAGAGCATTTAATTCGTTAATTTTATTTCTTAGACTTCTACTGTTAGTGTAATATACCCTAAGTGAATTGTTATTTTGCGGACCTTCTCTTTCCCTGATCGTTTTGCCAATTCCTTTCTCCCACAAACACATACTTTTATTACCTCCTTCCTCCAAATCAATTCCCATACCTCTATCTACTAACAGTTTAAACCCAAACAAACACCTCTAACCACTTCTTCTAGCGAGTTCGCAACAGCAACAACCCCAGCTCTCGATAGATGCACCCCATCACGAGCATACATTTCATTTCTTCCATAGAAGTGTTCCCAGTTGTCTATGAAAGATATTGCATTTGATTTGCAATATCTTTCCAGCCGGCAATTGACACCAAGTGCCCTCGATATCCATTCATTTCCCACTCCCTTTCTTGGAAGAATGCCACATATGATCGGGATTCCTCCCTTGCTCCTAACTAACTCTATGGCTGTTTTATACCTCTGAATCAGTTCCTCACTCCTGACTCGACCAACATCATTTCCTCCCACGCTAATGCAAATAATGGGATTGTTCCCATTACCAGCCATAATATCATTCATGTTGTTTATAATATCACCAATGCCAGCTCCGGGATAGCAAACCCTTAACCTGTTCCCCCTATCTCTAGCACAAAACGTTCTATCCAAATACCTTATCTGGGAATCTCCCACAACTAATGTTTGCTTAGGTACTTCCTTTACTTTCTGAGGGGCCTGCGCTTCCTTTCTCTTCGTTGCTTTCCCTTTTGCGCGACCTCTGAACCTTTTCCAGTTTCTTTATATGCTTCTTCAGATGGGGACTCCATGATGAGGCGGCATACTCTAAGACTGGCCTCACGTAAGATGTAAAGCGCCCTAATTGCCTCCATAGGTTTCTGAATGATGCTCTAACTTTTGCCAGTGTAGAGTATGCTGCTCTCGTTATCTGTCAACAAGTTGACAGTTGTGCTGTCAACTTGTTGATATTTGAAATGATCTTGAAACAAACTGAACTGGAACTGGTCCTGGGCCCCCTAGGAGGGTCCTGGACCCTTCCAGGAGGCTCAGAACCCTTCCAGGGAGCCCAGGACTCTCCCAGGGGCCCAGGACTCTCCCAGGGGCCCAGGACCCTCCCAGGGGGTCCAGGACCCTCCCAGGGGCTCAGAGCCGTCCCAGGGGCCCAAGAACTTTCCAAGGGGCCCAGGAATCTTTCAGGGGGCTCAGGACCCTCTCAGGGAGCCCAGGACCCTCCCAGGGGGCCCAGGACCCTCTCAGGGAGCCCAGGACCCTCCCAGGGGGGCCAGGACCCTCCCAGGGGGCCCAGGACTCTCCCAGGGGGGCCAGGTCCCTCCCAGGGGGGCCCAGGACCCTCCCGTAGGGGTATCCAGCGCCAGATTACAGGAATTTACAGTAGCTAACTTACGGTAATATTATTATCACCTGTAGTCTAATGGTAGAAGTTATGTGTGTGTGTGCCAGGGCGTAGTTGGTCCCGTACCCACATGCCTGGGCAGCAAACTTTAAGTTTTCTCATATCATTTTAATGGGACCAACTTTCCTCAAGAAATTTAATTCGTGGGAAAATAAAAATATGCAAACATGCAAATGTGACTTTTCTTCCTCCCCAGGGTGTGGTGTTGACACTATACCAGGGGAAGCTGAGGTGTGTGTGTGGTGTTGACACTATACCAGGGGAAGCTGAGGTGTGTGTGGTGTTGACACTATACCAGGGGAAGCTGAGGTGTGTGTGTGGTGTTGACACTATACCAGGGGAAGCTGAGGTGTGTGTGGTGTTGACACTATACCAGGGGAAGCTGAGGTGTGTGTGGTGTTGACACTATACCAGGGGAAGCTGAGGTGTGTGTGGTGTTGACACTATACCAGGGGAAGCTGAGGTATGTGTGGTGTTGACACTATACCAGGGGAAGCTGAGGTGTGTGTGGTGTTGACACTATACCAGGGGAAGCTGAGGTGTGTGTGGTGTTGACACTATACCAGGGGGAAGCTGAGGTGTGTGTGGTGTTGACACTATACCAGGGGAAGCTGAGGTGTGTGTGTGGTGTTGACACTATACCAGGGGAAGCTGAGGTGTGTGTGTGGTGTTGACACTATACCAGGGGAAGCTGAGGTGTGTGTGGTGTTGACACTATACCAGGGGAAGCTGGTTACAAGTCTTAGTTACAACATGACCGCACAGGAGCTGTAGTTTGGGACACTAGACAAAGATCTTGCTGGTAACTCAGGTGCCGGCACCACGCAGCCGGTCGGCCGAGCGGACAGGACGCTGGACTTGTGATCCTGTGGTCCCGGGTTCGATCCCGGGCGCCGGCGAGAATCAATGGGCAGAGTTTCTTTCACCCTATGCCCCTGTTACCTAGCAGTAAAATAGGTACGTGGGTGTTAGTCAGCTGTCACGGGCTGCTTCCTGGGGGTGGAGGCCTGGTCGAGGACCAGGCCGCGGGGACACTAAAAAAAAAAAAAGCCCCGAAATCATCTCAAGATAACCTCAAGATAACGCAGCTGCCGGCACAACGCTGCCTGAGGCCTGAACCCTCTCAGCGGCTCCAGCTGGCAGCAGAGGAAACTGGTTCATTTGTCGAAATGCCGGACTCTTTTTTTGGCTTAATAAAACAAAGCCACAATTAACAAAAGTTGGTGTTGCATTAGAGCGGCGGGAGGTGCACCAACATGTGAGTGATGAGCGGCCACACGCCCAACACCCGTCATAAACACCCGCGAGTGGCCAGAGTCACTTGACTGAAAATGGTTCATCCGGCTCACATAATTCACATCTTTTATTGAATTCCGATTCACATAATTCACATCTCTTAGAATCTCCCTTTAAAGGATAAATTGAGTATAACCTTGTCAATTGTCAATAAGCAGTCTGAGAGCAGCAGTACACCAAGAACTTCAACAAAATCTTGTAGATCTGAGGCAAAGTGAAATTGACACCAGTAATTCCATCTATCATCATACTATCATGCAAGAGGAGCCACACACCTATGGTTCATCCAGTAAAATCAGCAGACTTCTAGACGTTACTATTGCTCGGCTTAGACTCGGTTACAAGTATCTCTGGGAATTCTCATTATCTGCTGATGTAGACCTGACCAAATGTAAACTGTGTCAACAAAATTATTCGCACACCCTACGTCACTATGTGATGGAGTGCGAAAAGATACGTGAATTCAGAGACAATTCTATAACAAATGTTCAAGAGATGTGTAAATATGTGATTCAAAATTATCTGCTACCAGAAATTTTAGCCAAATATCCCCAGTTTGCTAACTGTAGGTAGTAACTAAGTGATTGTAACCTATCCACCGCTGCCCACTGGATGGGGGGCGGTGTGCAGGACAAACATATCAATTGTGACACTAGCTCTCCACATATGTCAATTGCTTAATTAAATAAAAACTGTAATTGTGGTCGATCTCGAATCCATTGATGATGTGACGATGTGTATTGAATTTTGTAACTAGCTCATCAAGATTGTAACTTGCTTAGCTAAATGAATTGTGGGGCTCAGTCCCTGAGCCCATTATGTGCCTCTGTAACCCTTTCCACTACCGCCCACAAGATGGGTATGGGGTGCATAATAAATGAACTAAACTAAACTTGATGCTTCCACTTTTATCATTTATAGTTATCTTCGTAACTCTACGGTCTACCTTTTTTTCACTCTTGTACGTTAGGTACCGACTTTTATATATTTAATTTGTGTGTGGTAATTACAGCCCATTCATTACCATCAAGGCAGCCTGGGATAAGATGAGCCCGACGACCTCTTGAGAGGTTATCTTGAGATGATTTTCGGGGCTTTAGTGACCCGCGGCCCGGTCCTCGACCAGGCCTCCACCCCTAGGTAGCAACCTCTGTAACAATATTTTACCAACTCCCATCTCTGTGATAATCCAATTTGCATGATAACTAAACAGATATTCAGGACACACGAGAGGAGCCACAAGGCCTCCCTCGCCGTCATCCAGTAACTTCTGGCGGTCAACCCCTTAACTAGACGCATACGCTTAGCGTCACCTTAACCTTCACTCTCCACACTTTCATCATCTTAAACCTTAAGGAGAATTATTTTTCTCTATATAATTCCTTTGACCGAAGGCTTAAATTATCTTCCTGCGAAATCATTATTATTTTGCTATTATGATAGAGACGAGGATGATAATGATTATATATATATATATATATATATATATATATATATATATATATATATATATATATATATATATATATATATATATATATATATATATATATATTAGTATATTTTGGTAGCAGTCTTTCCTGTAGACATATATTATTAAATATGACCGAAAAAGTAAGATTAATAATTCTAACACGAATTTTCTCAATCTTTCGTACATTTCTTTTCACTGTTAGAGGTAAATCAAAAATCAATTCTCCAAAATTCATTTTTATTTCTAGTCTGACGCGACACGAGCGCGTTTCGTAAAACTTATTACATTTTCAAAGACTTTAGTTCACAAATACACAGTTGTGTATTTGTGAACTAAAGTCTTTGAAAATGTAATAAGTTTTACGAAACGCGCTCGTGTCGCGTCAGACTAGAAATAAAAATGAATTTTGGAGAATTGATTTTTGATTTACCTCTAACAGTGAAAAGAAATGTACGAAAGATTGAGAAAATTCGTGTTAGAATTATTAATCTTACTTTTTCGGTCATATTTAATAATATATATATATATATATATATATATATATATATATATATATATATATATATGTCGTACCTAGTAGCCAGAACGCACTTCTCAGCCTACTATTCAAGGCCCGATTTGCCTAATAAGCCAAGTTTTCATGAATTAATATATTTTCTCTATTTTTTATCTTATGAAATGATAAAGCTACCCATTTCATTATGTATGAGGTCAATTTGTTTTTATTGGAGTTAAAATTAACGTAGATATATGACCGAACCTAACCAACCCTACCTAACCTAACCTAACCTATCTTTATAGGTTAGGTTAGGTTAGGTAGCCGAAAACGTTAGGTTAGGTTAGGTTAGGTAGGTTAGGTAGTCGAAAAGCAAATAATTCATGAAAACTTGGCTTATTAGGCAAATCGGGCCTTGCATAGTAGGCTGAGAAGTGCGTTCTGGCTATTAGGTACGACATATATATATATATATATATATATATATATATATATATATATATATATATATATATATATATATATATATATATATATATATATATATATATATGTCGTACCTAATAGCCAGAACGCACTTCTCAGCCTAATATGCATGGCCCAATTTGCCTAATAAGCCAAGTTTTCATGAATTAATGTTTTTTCGACTACCTAACCTACCTAACCTAACCTAACCTAACTTTTTCTGCTACCTAACCTAACCTAACTGATAGAGATAGGTTAGGTTAGGTTAGGTAGGGTTGGTTAGGTTCGGTCATATATTTACGTTAATTTTAACTCCAATAAAAAAAAATTGACCTCATACATAATGAAATGGGTAGCTTTATCATTTCATAAGAAAAAAATTAGAAAAAATATATTAATTCAGGAAAACTTGGCTTATTAGGCAAATCGGGCCTTGCATATTAGGCTGAGAAGTGCGTTCTGGCTACTAGGTACGACATATATATATATATATATATATATATATATATATATATATATATATATATATATATATATATATATATATATATATATATATATATATATACTCTCTCCTACTCCGACAGGGTAATATAGGTGCTATAGAAATTAAAGAGTTATAGAGCACTGAAGCACACAAGGTGATGAAGGAGCTTTTACAAGCTCAAATTATAACTGCATCACATATATTACAGAGCAGGTGATTTACATTGTTAATCCTGGGTACAAGTCCAGCACATTATCAGTCTGGCAACAAGGGAGGGGCTCCGCTGTGGTGCCACATCACCACGTGAGTGAGGCATCAAGGGAGGGGCTCCGCTGTGGTGCCACATCACCACGTGAGTGAGGCATCAAGGGAGGGGCTCCGCTGTGGTGCCACATCACCACGTGAGTGAGGCATCAAGGGAGGGGCCCCGCTGTGGTGCCACATCACCACGTGAGTGAGGCATCAAGGGAGGGGCCCCGCTGTGGTGCCACATCACCACGTGAGTGAGGCATCAAGGGAGGGGCCCCGCTGTGGTGCCACATCACCATGAGAGTGAGGCATCAAGGGAGGGGGCCCCGCTGTGGTGCCACATCACCACGAGAGTGATGTGGCACCACTATCCATAGCATGGGTAGGAGAGGTAGGAAAGGAAGCCGTAAAGTGTTCATATAAATATAAAACCAATACAAACTTCCAGCAAAAGAAAATCTGAAACCTGCATCACTTTCTGGAAGGCTTATAGCAACTTGTAGCAGCTTGTAGCAGCTTGTAACAGCTTGTAGCAGCTTGTAACAGCTTGTATCAGCTTGTAGCAGCTTGTATCAGCTTGTAGCAGCTTGTATCAGCTTGTAGCAGCTTGTAACAGCTTGTAACAGCTTGTATCAGCTTGTAGCAGCTTGTATCAGCTTGTAGCAGCTTGTATCAGCTTGTAGCAGCTTGTAGCAGCTTGTAACAGCTTGTAGCAGCTTGTAACAGCTTGTAACAGCTTGTATCAGCTTGTAGCAGCTTGTATCAGCTTGTAGCAGCTTGTATCAGCTTGTAGCAGCTTGTAACAGCTTGTAGCAGCTTGTAGCAGCTTGTATCAGCTTGTAGCAGCTTGTATCAGCTTGTAGCAGCTTATAGCAGCTTGTATCAGCTTGTAGCAGCTTGTAGCAACTTGTAGCAGCTTGTAGCAGCTTGTAACAGCTTGTAACAGCTTGTAGCAGCTTGTAACAGCTTGTATCAGCTTGTAGCAGCTTGTAGCAGCTTGTAGCAGCTTGTAGCAGCTTGTAGCAGCTTATAGCAACTTGTAGCAGCTTGTAGCAGCTTGTATCAGCTTGTAGCAGCTTGTAGCAGCTTGTAGCAGCTTGTATCAGCTTGTAGCAGCTTGTATCAGCTTGTATCAGCTTGTAGCAGCTTGTAGCAGCTTGTAACAGCTTGTAGCAGCTTGTAGCAGCTTGTATCAGCTTGTAGCAGCTTGTATCAGCTTGTAGCAGCTTGTATCAGCTTGTATCAGCTTGTAGCAGCTTGTAGCAGCTTGTAGCAGCTTGTAGCAGCTTGTATCAGCTTGTAGCAGCTTGTAGCAGCTTGTATCAGCTTGTAGCAGCTTGTATCAGCTTGTAGCAACTTGTAGCAGCTTGTATCAGCTTGTAGCAGCTTGTATCAGCTTGTAGCAGCTTGTAGCAGCTTGTATCAGCTTGTAGCAGCTTGTATCAGCTTGTATCAGCTTGTAGCAGCTTGTAGCAGCTTGTATCAGCTTGTAGCAACTTGTAGCAGCTTGTATCAGCTTGTATCAGCTTGTATCAGCTTGTAGCAGCTTGTAGCAGCTTGTAGCAGCTTGTATCAGCTTGTAGCAACTTGTAGCAGCTTGTATCAGCTTGTAGCAGCTTGTATCAGCTTGTAGCAGCTTGTATCAGCTTGTAGCAGCTTGTAGCAGCTTGTATCAGCTTGTAGCAGCTTGTAGCAGCTTGTAGCAGCTTGTATCAGCTTGTAGCAGCTTGTAGCAGCTTGTAGCAGCTTGTAGCAACTTGTAGCAACTTGTAGCAACTTGTAGCAGCTTGTATCAGCTTGTAGCAGCTTGTAGCAGCTTGTATCAGCTTGTATCAGCTTGTAGCAACTTGTAGCAGCTTGTAGCAACTTGTAGCAGCTTGTAGCAGCTTGAAGCAACTTGAAGCAACTTGAAGCAGCTTGTAGCAGCTTGTAGCAGCTTGTAGCAACTTGTAGCAGCTTGTATCAGCTTGTATCAGCTTGTATCAGCTTGTATCAGCTTGTAGCAACTTGTAGCAGCTTGTAGCAGCTTGTAGCAACTTGTAGCAACTTGTAGCAACTTGTAGCAGCTTGTAGCAGCTTGTAGCAACTTGTAGCAACTTGTAGCAACTTGTAGCAACGTGCAGCAGCTTGTAACAGCTTGTAGCAGCTTGTAGCAACTTGTAGCAGCTTGTAGCAACGTGCAGCAGCTTGTAGCAACTTGTAGCAGCTTGAAGCAGCTTGTAGCAGCTTGTAGCAACTTGTAGCAACGTGCAGCAGCTTGTAGCGATAATCTTGGGCTACTCGCATGACCTGAAGAGCACTTTCTTTTCTGTCCACTCCTCTCTTCCGTCTGTCCACTCCTGGCACGTGTTGTCATGCGGGTCACATCTCCCGTCATCCAGTGGAAACAACACATTAATGGGGTGTTCTAAAACAGCTCCTCGCCGCCAGGCTGGGAGGTAAACACACCAAGTTTTACTGAGCCAACTTTGGATAAATGACAATTTGTTGGATGTGTGCGTGACTAAACTTGGGGGCTGAAGGTAGCGAAGATTGGAGTATTTTACCTCTTTTCTCTCTCTCTCTCTCCCGCTGTCCGTGTCTACATCTCTCTTCTATACTCTCACACTCACACTCTCTCACTCTCTCTCTCTCTCTCACACTCTCTCTCTCTCTCTCCGTACAGGTTCTTCACGGTGTTCAGTACACAACTAAGGCAGATGAGGCCCCGCGTACCAAGGCATGGCGGGGTGACCTGGCGCGGCGCTGGAGGGCATCCGGTTGCCTGGAGACCGCCGACCTCTCACCGCCTTCCCGACTACACCAACTCTTCCCCTCCTCACTCACCGCCGCCTCCACCAACACCGCCGTGGTACGACCACTCACCCGTCACTCAGAACACCGTACAGACCTAGCTGGCCCTCGCCTCACACTCAGGCCAAGACTCACCTTCACCCAGCACTCAGAACACCGTATAGACCTGGCCCTCGCCTCACAGCCAGAAGGCCGGGAACATAAGTACTAAACAAGGAGGATAATGACGGGGTAAAGTTTACTGGCGATCAAAGATGCCCGGGAATATCTGGCCTGGACGACCATAACACCCGGGGTGGGTGGGAGTGGTGGGTGGGAGTGAGTAGTGTTGTGGTGGGAGGGAGTGAGCAGTGTTGTGGTGGGTGGGAGTGAGCAGTGTTGTGATGGGTGGGAGTGAGTAGTGTTGTGGTGGGAGGGAGTGAGCAGTGTTGTGGTGAGCTATAATACGATTTTCAAGGGTCAATATCCATAAAAATTTGAAGGAAAAGTAAAGCGAGTTGCTCAATAAAATCACAAGAGGGTATAGAGACCATACAATGGGATCGAACGCACGTCCGTCCTCAGGGCCGCGGGTTGGAGCCCATCGTACCACCTCAAAGTGTTATCATAATGCGAGATATTCTGAGATCGACAGATTACTTGTCGGAAGTGGTTGTGCCCCCGAGGTCACCATCTTGAGGACCAGACGCGGCGAGGTGTCTTAGATCATTACCTGGAGAACCGGAAGTTGCCGGGAGTGTCATGTGTTGTTGACCTCTCATGTGTTGTTGACCTGTCATGTGTTGTTGACCTCTCATGTGTTGTTGACCTCTCATGTGTTGTTGACCTGTCATGTGTTGTTGACCTGTCATGTGTTGTTGACCTGTCATGTGTTGTTGACCTGTCATGTGTTGTTGACCTCTCATGTGTTGTTGACCTGTCATGTGTTGTTGACCTCTCATGTGTTGTTGACCTGTCATGTGTTGTTGACCTGTCATGTGTTGTTGACCTCTCATGTGTTGTTGACCTGGCATGTGTTGTTGACCTGTCATGTGTTGTTGACCTGTCATGTGTTGTTGACCTGTCATGTGTTGTTGACCTCTCATGTGTTGTTGACCTGACATGTGTTGTTGACCTGTAATGTGTTGTTGACCTCTCATGTGTTGTTGACCTGTCATGTGTTGTTGACCTCTCATGTGTTGTTGACCTGTCATGTGTTGTTGACCTCTCATGTGTTGTTGACCTGTCATGTGTTGTTGACCTGTCATGTGTTGTTGACCTGTCATGTGTTGTTGACCTCTCATGTGTTGTTGACCTGTCATGTGTTGTTGACCTCTCATGTGTTGTTGACCTGTCATGTGTTGTTGACCTCTCATGTGTTGTTGACCTGGCATGTGTTGTTGACCTGTCATGTGTTGTTGACCTGTCATGTGTTGTTGACCTGTCATGTGTTGTTGACCTCTCATGTGTTGTTGACCTGGCATGTGTTGTTGACCTGTCATGTGTTGTTGACCTGTCATGTGTTGTTGACCTGTCATGTGTTGTTGACCTCTCATGTGTTGTTGACCTGGCATGTGTTGTTGACCTGTAATGTGTTGTTGACCTGTTATGTGTTGTTGACCTGTCATGTGTTGTTGACCTGTCATGTGTTGTTGACCTCCCACAACCATGTCCTACACCCAGTGTGGCGCCGTGCCTACTGTGTCACTGGGAAGGGAACAGGAAGGGAAGGAAGGGTAAGGGGGAGGAAATGAAGGTTAACGAAAGTGAGGAAGGAGAGAGCAAGGTAGGGAAAGGGAAGGGAAGGAAAGGTAAATGGAGAGAAGGGAAAAAGGTGCGAAGAAAGGGTAAGGAGAGACAGGGAAGAGTAAGGGGAGAGAAAGAGGGGAAAAGCGAAGGATAAATTAAGGCGAAGGAGTAAAGTCAGAATCAGAGCAGTACGAGAAAAATTATAAGAAGGCTGAAGAAAATGTTAAAGAAAGTATAAAACAAGTCAAGATAAGGTGGGAAGGAAGAAGACCAGAGAGGACCAATAAAGGAGTGTACGAGGAGCCCCGAGACACCAGGAGGTTGTGTACAACAATAACAACCTTGGGTTGTAATGTTCCCACGCTCGTAAACTGTTTAATATATGTCAACAACCCCGCCTTCAGTAAGGAATAATGTATAGGTTTCGCAAGTGGCCAGGTCCTGGTCCAGGGCACGAGGAGCACGTGCAGGTGTGGCTAGTCCACACCTGGCACACACACCTGTCCCACAGCACAACTCTGGCTTCACAACTCTACAACACTACCTTGGGAAGTGCTGGGAGTCTCGACAACCCCCCCCCCCCCTCCCTTGCCACCCAATATCATGTTATACAGTCACTGACCCCACTTACCTCTCTCTCCTTCCTTCATACTTTATCTTCCATTTTCCCTCCCACCATTTATTTTTCCTCTTCTTTTCTTCTTCTTTATCCACATCTTTTCCGAACACTGTGATCAATTCTCCGCCCTCTGACACACTGCCTTTACCACCTGTCTCTTTGAGTGTTCCTGGGCAGAGCTGTTGGCAAGTGAGGCTGGCTCTCTCTCTCTCTCTCTCTCTCTCTCTCTCTCTCTCTCTCCCTAATCTCTCATACAGATATTCTATGAGAATATCCCCCTATCTCCCCCCCCCGCTCTCTCTCTCTCTTAAGAAACAATATATTCCAAGACCCTTATCACTTAAAATCCATAATATATCTACTTCTTACCGCTTCAGAGTGACGGTTGTTGAGTCACAAGAACAATGAATACATAACTAAATACACTCTGAGTAATACATTATCAATATTTACTCAGTTTTATACATTAGTGAACTAATTTAAATCAGTAAAATCAAACAAATTCAAGCAAGTGGAAGGTCAGCACACTTTTGTTCCCATAGTCTGAAATGCTTGGCCCCTGGTCTAGGGGTCCCTTGAGCTTTCTCCCAGAATTGGGTTTCAGCCTCATTGACGCTGTCAGACACCTCAGAGCTGCCAATTTCCTGTTTCAGGGCCTCAATGTGGCACTCCAGAGGGAAAACCCCTGATGTGTCCTCGCCACCTGTCTGGACGCTGAGGAGCTGTACGAGATCCACAAATTTTAACATTTCATTTAACATTTTCATAGTATTCATCAAAGCACATCACGGAGGATTACAATCTGGGGAAAATGGATCTGAAATTGGTAGACCCGCATCAAGAAGAGGAATAGGAATTTTGAGTAACAACAGAGAGGAATTTCCTGACACCATTTTAAGAGGGCATTACGATGAAGATCTCTCAGCTAAACAAGAACTGATATTTACACAAAATAAAGTAGACATGGAAAATATTGAATTAATACTGCACTTCGGAACATGTGATAACTTCCTGAAAATTGGCGTATGGAACAACATTAAAAGATAATAAAGGGAATAATTTTTTTTAATTATTATTATTTTCTACCACAGACGTGGCCACACATTTACAATGCTAACCAGCATAATGGTGGACAGATACCAGGACAGAAACCAGGAATAATGGTGACAGATACACCAAGACAGGAGTCGACGGACTTGGTGTAACACACCACAACACTGGGACAAGTGGGGAACACTGTCTTGAGGAAAATCGAAGGAGCAAGAAGTCTTGACACAACTAGAAAATGAAAAGGAATAACATGTAAGAATTAGACGAGCAGTTGAGACACAGTGAGAATGACACAGCGACATGAGGAGGAAGACTTGAGTCAGTAACTTGTCAATACCTTGAGAGTCAGATTAAGTGAGAGAAAAGCTGCCTGAAATATTAAATAAGAGATTCCAGAAAGTTTATAATCTTCGACGAGAACTGTGGACGATCCTGAAGGAGCAGAAGTGACCACAGAGGATGGGATGAAAGTTATGGGGCCAGATGGAGTCTAACCCGAGACACTGAAAGAGACACCTGACGTATTGCGTATATCAGCGGCTGCGCTCTTAGTCTCTTCACCGCCAGATTGAAAATCCAGAGAAATGGGAGGGAGGGAACTTCAGGACACAGTTGGACTGGGGATATAACTGAGTCTCAGGAGTGTACGGAAGTGGTCCTGTAGAAGTATTTCCTGATATTCCCCAACTGTTGGTGTTGGTGTTGTGCACGAGCCATCAAACACTGAAGGAAAACCTGGTCGACCACAAACCAGCACAGCTTTAAAAGTAGTTGCAATAAAAGCCCAGCTTTATAAAGTAGAATCAACGTAAAATGAGCGTAGTGTTGCACCAGACACACGCACACGCAATATTGCACGAGAGACACGCACGCACACGCAATGTTGCACGAGAGACACGCACGCACACGCAATGTTGCACCAGACACACACGCACGCACACGCAATGTTGCACCAGACACACACGCACGCACGCGCAATGTAACACGAACATTTAGGGTGATGATGCAAAGTCACCAGCTGGGAAGATAAGAGACTTAGACAATAGTCGCGCCCTTCAAGGTGACCTGGACAAAGTGTATTGAGCAATACTTGGCAAATGGAATTCAATGAGAATAAATGCCATGTTATGTATGGCCATGTTATGTATGGCCATGTTACGTATGGCCATGTTATGTATGGCCATGTTATGTATGGCCATGTTATGTATGGCCATGTTATGTATGGCCATGTTATGTATGGCCATGTTATGTATGGCCATGTTATGTATGGCCATGTTATGGAATGTGGAATAGAAGAACATAGGCCACAAACAACCTACAAATTCTGTTAATGTTACGACCAGTATGGTCTATTATGTTAATGTTACGACCAGTATGGTCTATTATGTTAATGTTACGACCAGTATGGTCTATTATGTTAATGTTACGACCAGTATGGTCTATTATGTTGATGTTACGACCAGTATGGTCTATTATGTTAATGTTACGACCAGTATGGTCTATTATATAGATGTTACGACCAGTATGGTCTATTATGTAGATGTTACGACCAGTATGGTCTATTATGTAGATGTTACGACCAGTATGGTCTATTATGTAGATGTTACGACCAGTATGGTCTATTATGTAGATGTTACGACCAGTATGGTCTATTATGTTGATGTTACGACCAGTATGGTCTATTATGTAGATGTTACGACCAGTATGGTCTATTATGTAGATGTTACGACCAGTATGGTCTATTATGTAGATGTTACGACCAGTATGGTCTATTATGTTAATGATACGACCAGTATGGTCTATTATGTTAATGTTACGACCAGTATGGTCTATTATGTTAATGTTACGACCAGTATGGTCTATTATGTTAATGTTACGACCAGTATGGTCTATTATGTTAATGTTACGACCAGTATGGTCTATTATGTTGATGTTACGACCAGTATGGTCTATTATATTAATGTTACGACCAGTATGGTCTATTATATAGATGTTACGACCAGTATGGTCTATTATGTAGATGTTACGACCAGTATGGTCTATTATGTAGATGTTACGACCAGTATGGTCTATTATGTAGATGTTACGACCAGTATGGTCTATTATGTAGATGTTACGACCAGTATGGTCTATTATGTTGATGTTACGACCAGTATGGTCTATTATGTAGATGTTACGACCAGTATGGTCTATTATGTAGATGTTACGACCAGTATGGTCTATTATGTAGATGTTACGACCAGTATGGTCTATTATGTTAATGTTACGACCAGTATGGTCTATTATGTTAATGTTACGACCAGTATGGTCTATTATGTTAATGTTACGACCAGTATGGTCTATTATGTTGATGTTACGACCAGTATGGTCTATTATGTTGATGTTACGACCAGTATGGTCTATTATGTTAATGTTACGACCAGTATGGTCTATTATGTAGATGTTACGACCAGTATGGTCTATTATGTAGATGTTACGACCAGTATGGTCTATTATGTAGATGTTACGACCAGTATGGTCTATTATGTAGATGTTACGACCAGTATGGTCTATTATGTTAATGTTACGACCAGTATGGTCTATTATGTTAATGTTACGACCAGTATGGTCTATTATGTTAATGTTACGACCAGTATGGTCTATTATGTAGATGTTACGACCAGTATGGTCTATTATGTTGATGTTACGACCAGTATGGTCTATTATGTAGATGTTACGACCAGTATGGTCTATTATGTAGATGTTACGACCAGTATGGTCTATTATGTAGATGTTACGACCAGTATGGTCTATTATGTTAATGTTACGACCAGTATGGTCTATTATGTTAATGTTACGACCAGTATGGTCTATTATGTTAATGTTACGACCAGTATGGTCTATTATGTAGATGTTACGACCAGTATGGTCTATTATGTAGATGTTACGACCAGTATGGTCTATTATGTAGATGTTACGACCAGTATGGTCTATTATGTTAATGTTACGACCAGTATGGTCTATTATGTTAATGTTACGACCAGTATGGTCTATTATGTTAATGTTACGACCAGTATGGTCTATTATGTTGATGTTACGACCAGTATGGTCTATTATGTTGATGTTACGACCAGTATGGTCTATTATGTTAATGTTACGACCAGTATGGTCTATTATGTAGATGTTACGACCAGTATGGTCTATTATGTAGATGTTACGACCAGTATGGTCTATTATGTAGATGTTACGACCAGTATGGTCTATTATGTTAATGTTACGACCAGTATGGTCTATTATGTTAATGTTACGACCAGTATGGTCTATTATGTTAATGTTACGACCAGTATGGTCTATTATGTTAATGTTACGACCAGTATGGTCTATTATGTAGATGTTACGACCAGTATGGTCTATTATGTTGATGTTACGACCAGTATGGTCTATTATGTAGATGTTACGACCAGTATGGTCTATTATGTAGATGTTACGACCAGTATGGTCTATTATGTAGATGTTACGACCAGTATGGTCTATTATGTTAATGTTACGACCAGTATGGTCTATTATGTTAATGTTACGACCAGTATGGTCTATTATGTTAATGTTACGACCAGTATGGTCTATTATGTAGATGTTACGACCAGTATGGTCTATTATGTAGATGTTACGACCAGTATGGTCTATTATGTAGATGTTACGACCAGTATGGTCTATTATGTTAATGTTACGACCAGTATGGTCTATTATGTTAATGTTACGACCAGTATGGTCTATTATGTTAATGTTACGACCAGTATGGTCTATTATGTTAATGTTACGACCAGTATGGTCTATTATGTTGATGTTACGACCAGTATGGTCTATTATGTTCATGTTACGACCAGTATGGTCTATTATGTAGATGTTACGACCAGTATGGTCTATTATGTAGATGTTACGACCAGTATGGTCTATTATGTAGATGTTACGACCAGTATGGTCTATTATGTTAATGTTACGACCAGTATGGTCTATTATGTTAATGTTACGACCAGTATGGTCTATTATGTTAATGTTACGACCAGTATGGTCTATTATGTTAATGTTACGACCAGTATGGTCTATTATGTTGATGTTACGACCAGTATGGTCTATTATGTTGATGTTACGACCAGTATGGTCTATTATGTAGATGTTACGACCAGTATGGTCTATTATGTAGATGTTACGACCAGTATGGTCTATTATGTAGATGTTACGACCAGTATGGTCTATTATGTAGATGTTACGACCAGTATGGTCTATTATGTTAATGTTACGACCAGTATGGTCTATTATGTTGATGTTACGACCAGTATGGTCTATTTGGACTTTCTGCGGGAGGAGGTGCGTCTGCTGAAAGAACAACGAGAAGTAACGAAGGAGGAGACCAGCAGTAAAGGGACCTCGTCTTGGAGAGTTGTGAAAGACAGGGGCCTTAAGAAGACTTTGATAAAGCCGCCTTCAAACGCCATAGCAACTTCTAATTCATTTGACGTTTTGGAGGACGAGTGCTGTGGAGAGACTGTGGATCGCGCAAAAGGGAAAGCAACGAAGAGAAAGGAAGCGCAGGCCCCTCAGAAAGTAAAGGAAGTACCTAAGCAAACATTAGTTGTGGGAGATTCCCAGATAAGGTATTTGGATAGAACGTTTTGTGCTAGAGATAGGGGGAACAGGTTAAGGGTTTGCTATCCCGGAGCTGGCATTGGTGATATTATAAACAATATGAATGATATTATGGCTGGTAATGGGAACAATCCCATTATTTGCATTAGCGTGGGAGGAAATGATGTTGGTCGAGTTAGGAGTGAGGAACTGATTCAGAGGTATAAAACAGCCATAGAGTTAGTTAGGAGCAAGGGAGGAATCCCGATCATATGTGGCATTCTTCCAAGAAAGGGAGTGGGAAATGAATGGATATCGAGGGCACTTGGTGTCAATTGCCGGCTGGAAAGATATTGCAAATCAAATGCAATATCTTTCATAGACAACTGGGAACACTTCTATGGAAGAAATGAACTGTATGCTCGTGATGGGGTGCATCTATCGAGAGCTGGGGTTGTTGCTGTTGCGAACTCGTTAGAAGAAGTGGTTAGAGGTGTTTGTTTGGGTTTAAACTGTTAGTAGATAGAGGTATGGGAATTGATTTGGAGGAAGGAGGTAATAAAAGTATGTGTTTGTGGGAGAAAGGAATTGGCAAAACGATCAGGGAAAGAGAAGGTCCGCAAAATAACAATTCACTTAGGGTATATTACACTAACAGTAGAAGTCTAAGAAATAAAATTAACGAATTAAATGCTCTTGTCTGCACAGAAAAAATAGATATTATTGCACTTACCGAAACGTGGATGAATGTAGAAAATAGAGAACTATTAGCTGAATATCAAATATATGGATTTAAACTATTTCACACAGATAGATATATTAGACGAGGAGGTGGAGTAGCCATATATGTTAGGGACAATTTGAAATGTAGTCTCAAAGAGGGAATCAAAACAGAGCCACACACAGAAACTATTTGGATTGAATTAAACGAAAAAGCTAATAATATTATAATAGGAGTAATATATAGGCCACCAAATTTAGACAGAATGGAAGCAAAGCATCTATGGGATGAAATATCTAGAGCATCTAGATCTAACAGTATTTATGTCATGGGTGACTTTAATTTTAGCGGAATAAACTGGTTGAACAAAACAGGGAATAGGGAAGCAGAAGATTTTCTAGAATTAATTGACGATTGCTTTCTTACGCAACACATTAAGGAACCAACACGGGAAAATAATATTTTAGATTTAGTGTTAACTAACAGGGAAACGCAAATTAATGACATCGAAATAGGGAGTGAGCTAGGGAGCAGTGATCACAAAGAAATCAGATTTAGCATAGAATGGAATAGACCAGTAGGAGAAAATTCTGTTAAAGTGCCAGATTTTCGAAAAGCTGATTTTAATAGCCTAAGAAATTTTTTGGGTCAAATTGATTGGAAAGTCTTGGGTATGGGGTGTGGGCCGGTCTTGGAGCGAGACATGTACCCAGCGATAGGTGACTTAAATGGGGATTTCGATGTGGATTCAATATATAACTTATTTAAGAATATTCTAAACAAAGCACAGGAACGTAGTATACCATACAAATTGAATAGATCGAATACTAATGACCCAAAGTGGATAACAAAGAATTTGAAGAACCTTATAGGTAAAAAGAGAGCTTGGTACAAAAGGATTAAAAATGGGGAGGTCACTTTAGAACAGGAATTCGTACAACTGGTTAGAAATGTTAAAAAAGAGATAAGGAAAGCAAAAAGAAACTATGAAGTTCGCATAGCAGGGCAAGCAAAGACAAATCCTAAAGGGTTTTTTCAGTTATATCGTACTAAGACTAGGGAAAGGATAGGTCCATTAAAAACTGAGACAGGTCAAATAACAGATAGTGATGAAGAGATGAGTAGTATTTTTAATAAATATTTTGTATCTGTATTTAC
Source organism: Procambarus clarkii (assembly GCF_040958095.1). Lineage (NCBI taxonomy): Eukaryota > Metazoa > Arthropoda > Malacostraca > Decapoda > Cambaridae > Procambarus > Procambarus clarkii. The sequence continues at coordinate 10,338,969 of NC_091217.1, read as the reverse complement.
TAAAGAGGAACTTAACAATATGCCTTCAGCCGAACAAGTCTATGTGGGTGGGGACGAGGACAGGTTGACGAGTTTAGCAGTTACCAGGGAGGATGTTCTTAAACAAATAGTAAAACTCAAACCAAACAAATCCCCAGGGCCGGATGAAGTGTTTGCTAGGGTGCTTAAAGAATGCAAAGAGGAGCTTTGTGACCCACTGTCAACCATATTTAATAAATCAATAGAGTCAGGCAGAGTGCCAGAGTTTTGGAAAGTTGCTAATGTGATACCAGTTTTTAAGAAAGGAGATAGATCACTTGCGTCTAACTATCGACCAATTAGCCTAACGTCCATTGTGGGAAAGTTGCTCGAATCTATAATAGCAAATAAAATTCGTCTTCATCTTGAAAAACATAAATTAATAATTGAGTCGCAACATGGTTTTATAAATGGCCGTTCATGTTTAACAAATTTGTTATCTTTTTATTCTAGCATTGTTGAGGCAGTTGATAGTGGTAAGGATTGCGATGTTGTATACCTTGACTTTAGCAAAGCTTTTGATACAGTGCCACATGAAAGACTGATTAAAAAAATAGAGTCTCATGGTATTGGGGGTGCTATATTAAGCTGGATTAGGGCATGGCTATACCAAAGGAAACAGAGAGTTAGTATAAATGGAATCAAGTCAGAGTGGGAAAATGTTGTAAGTGGAGTGCCTCAAGGCTCTGTCCTGGGACCTCTGTTGTTTATAATATATATAAATGATTTAGATTCAGGTTTGAGTAGCAACATTTGCAAATTTGCCGATGATACGAAAATCGGTAGGGAAATTAATTCGGAGGAGGACTCACTATCACTTCAAGTTGATCTAGATAGGGTTTTGAAATGGTCAAAGGATTGGCAGATGCAGTTTAATGCTGATAAATGTAAAGTTCTGAGGTTAGGTAATGATGATAGAGTTACAAGATACGAGCTAGATGGTGTTGTGATTGCGAAGTCGGATTGCGAAAGGGATCTGGGAGTTATGATTAGTAAGAATTTAAAACAAAAGGATCAATGCATAAATGTTCGTAATAAGGCAAATCGGACACTTGGATTTATTAATCGCAGCGTTAGTAACAAGACACCTGGTGTGGTTCTCAAGCTATATCTTGCTCTAGTTAGGCCCCATTTAGATTATGCAGTTCAGTTTTGGTCGCCATATTATAGAATGGATATAAATTCACTTGAACGTGTCCAGCGTAGGATGACTAAGTTAATTCCCCAAATTAGAAATCTTTCATATGAAGAAAGATTAACAAAGCTTAAGTTGCATTCACTGGAAAGGCGAAGAGTTAGGGGTGACATGATAGAGGTTTACAAGTGGATGAATGGACATAACCGGGGGGATATTAATAGGGTATTAAAAGTATCAACACAGGACAGAACACGAAACAATGGGTATAAATTGGATAAGTTTAGATTTAGGAAAGACTTGGGTAAATACTGGTTCAGTAACAGGGTTGTTGATTTGTGGAACCAATTGCCGCGTAACATTGTGGAGGTGGGGTCCCTCGATTGTTTCAAGCACGGGTTGGACAAGTATATGAGTGGGATTGGGTGGTTATAGAATAGGAGCTGCCTCGTATGGGCCAATAGGCCTTCTGCAGTTGCCTTTGTTCTTATGTTATGTTCTTATGTTCTTATGTTAATGTTACGACCAGTATGGTCTATTATGTAGATGTTACGACCAGTATGGTCTATTATGTAGATGTTACGACCAGTATGGTCTATTATGTTAATGTTACGACCAGTATGGTCTATTATGTTAATGTTACGACCAGTATGGTCTATTATGTTGATGTTACGACCAGTATGGTCTATTATGTTAATGTTACGACCAGTATGGTCTATTATGTAGATGTTACGACCAGTATGATCTATTATGTTAATGTTACGACCAGTATGGTCTATTATGATAATGTTACGACCAGTATGGTCTATTATGTTGATGTTACGACCAGTATGGTCTATTATGTTGATGTTACGACCAGTATGGTCTATTATGTAGATGTTACGACCAGTATGGTCTATTATGTTGATGTTACGACCAGTATGGTCTATTATGTTGATGTTACGACCAGTATGGTCTATTATGTAGATGTTACGACCAGTATGGTCTATTATGTTGATGTTACGACCAGTATGGTCTATTATGTTGATGTTACGACCAGTATGGTCTATTATGTAGATGTTACGACCAGTATGGTCTATTATGTTGATGTTACGACCAGTATGGTCTATTATGTTGATGTTACGACCAGTATGGTCTATTATGTTAATGTTACGACCAGTATGGTCTATTATGTTAATGTTACGACCAGTATGGTCTATTATGTTAATGTTACGACCAGTATGGTCTATTATGTTAATGTTACGACCAGTATGGTCTATTATGTTGATGTTACGACCAGTATGGTCTATTATGTTAATGTTACGACCAGTATGGTCTATTATATAGATGTTACGACCAGTATGGTCTATTATGCAGATGTTACGACCAGTATGGTCTATTATGTAGATGTTACGACCAGTATGGTCTATTATGTTGATGTTACGACCAGTATGGTCTATTATGTAGATGTTACGACCAGTATGGTCTATTATGTAGATGTTACGACCAGTATGGTCTATTATGTTGATGTTACGACCAGTATGGTCTATTATGTAGATGTTACGACCAGTATGGTCTATTATGTAGATGTTACGACCAGTATGGTCTATTATGTAGATGTTACGACCAGTATGGTCTATTATGTTAATGTTACGACCAGTATGGTCTATTATGTTAATGTTACGACCAGTATGGTCTATTATGTTAATGTTACGACCAGTATGGTCTATTATGTTAATGTTACGACCAGTATGGTCTATTATGTTAATGTTACGACCAGTATGGTCTATTATGTTGATGTTACGACCAGTATGGTCTATTATGTTAATGTTACGACCAGTATGGTCTATTATGTAGATGTTACGACCAGTATGGTCTATTATGTAGATGTTACGACCAGTATGGTCTATTATGTTAATGTTACGACCAGTATGGTCTATTATGTTAATGTTACGACCAGTATGGTCTATTATGTTAATGTTACGACCAGTATGGTCTATTATGTTAATGTTACGACCAGTATGGTCTATTATGTAGATGTTACAACCAGTATGGTCTATTATGTTGATGTTACGACCAGTATGGTTTATTATGTAGATGTTACGACCAGTATGGTCTATTATGTAGATGTTACGACCAGTATGGTCTATTATGTAGATGTTACGACCAGTATGGTCTATTATGTTAATGTTACGACCAGTATGGTCTAATATGTAGATGTTACGACCAGTATGGTCTATTATGTAGATGTTACGACCAGTATGGTCTATTATGTAGATGTTACGACCAGTATGGTCTATTATGTTAATGTTACGACCAGTATGGTCTATTATGTTAATGTTACGACCAGTATGGTCTATTATGTTAATGTTACGACCAGTATGGTCTATTATGTTAATGTTACGACCAGTATGGTCTATTATGTTGATGTTACGACCAGTATGGTCTATTATGTTGATGTTACGACCAGTATGGTCTATTATGTTAATGTTACGACCAGTATGGTCTATTTTGTAGATGTTACGACCAGTATGGTCTATTATGTAGATGTTACGACCAGTATGGTCTATTATGTAGATGTTACGACCAGTATGGTCTATTATGTTAATGTTACGACCAGTATGGTCTATTATGTTAATGTTACGACCAGTATGGTCTATTATGTTAATGTTACGACCAGTATGGTCTATTATGTTAATGTTACGACCAGTATGGTCTATTATGTTAATGTTACGACCAGTATGGTCTATTATGTAGATGTTACAACCAGTATGGTCTATTATGTTGATGTTACGACCAGTATGGTCTATTATGTAGATGCTACGACCAGTATGGTCTATTATGTAGATGTTACGACCAGTATGGTCTATTATGTTAATGTTACGACCAGTATGGTCTATTATGTTGATGTTACGACCAGTATGGTCTATTATGTTAATGTTACGACCAGTATGGTCTATTATGTAGATGTTACGACCAGTATGGTCTATTATGTAGATGTTACGACCAGTATGGTCTATTATGTTAATGTTACGACCAGTATGGTCTATTATGTTAATGTTATGATCAGTATGGTCTATTATGTTGATGTTACGACCAGTATGGTCTATTATGTAGATGTTACGACCAGTATGGTCTATTATGTTGATGTTACGACCAGTATGGTCTATTATGTTGATGTTACGACCAGTATGGTCTATTATGTTGATGTTACGACCAGTATGGTCTATTATGTTGATGTTACGACCAGTATGGTCTATTATGTTGATGTTACGACCAGTATGGTCTATTATGTTGATGTTACGACCAGTATGGTCTATTATGTAGATGTTACGACCAGTATGGTCTATTATGTTGATGTTACGACCAGTATGGTCTATTATGTTGATGTTACGACCAGTATGGTCTATTATGTTGATGTTACGACCAGTATGGTCTATTATGTTGATGTTACGACCAGTATGGTCTATTATGTAGATGTTACGACCAGTATGGTCTATTATGTTGATGTTACGACCAGTATGGTCTATTATGTTGATGTTACGACCAGTATGGTCTATTATGTAGATGTTACGACCAGTATGGTCTATTATGTTGATGTTACGACCAGTATGGTCTATTATGTAGATGTTACGACCAGTATGGTCTATTATGTAGATGTTACGACCAGTATGGTCTATTATGTAGATGTTACGACCAGTATGGTCTATTATGTTGATGTTACGACCAGTATGGTCTATTATGTTGATGTTACGACCAGTATGGTCTATTATGTAGATGTTACGACCAGTATGGTCTATTATGTAGATGTTACGACCAGTATGGTCTATTATGTAGATGTTACGACCAGTATGGTCTATTATGTAGATGTTACGACCAGTATGGTCTATTATGTTGATGTTACGACCAGTATGGTCTATTATGTAGATGTTACGACCAGTATGGTCTATTATGTAGATGTTACGACCAGTATGGTCTATTATGTTGATGTTACGACCAGTATGGTCTATTATGTTGATGTTACGACCAGTATGGTCTATTATGTAGATGTTACGACCAGTATGGTCTATTATGTTAATGTTACGACCAGTATGGTCTATTATGTTGATGTTACGACCAGTATGGTCTATTATGTTAATGTTACGACCAGTATGGTCTATTATGTTGATGTTACGACCAGTATGGTCTATTATGTTAATGTTACGACCAGTATGGTCTATTATGTTGATGTTACGACCAGTATGGTCTATTATGTTGATGTTACGACCAGTATGGTCTACTATGTAGATGTTACGACCAGTATGGTCTATTATGTTGATGTTACGACCAGTATGGTCTATTATGTTGATGTTACGACCAGTATGGTCTATTATGTAGATGTTACGACCAGTATGGTCTATTATGTAGATGTTACGACCAGTATGGTCTATTATATAGATGTTACGACCAGTATGGTCTATTATGTTAATGTTACGACTAGTATGGTCTATTATGTTTGTGACGATAATCTCCTTCAAGAGATTGAGCCTGCTCTTCCCTCCAAAATTACGTCTTCACAATTATATAAAAAGACTATGGAAGAAATGTCCAACAACGACAACAACACCAGCACCAGCAAGGCTTGCCAGGGTGAGCAGAAACGTATGCAACCAGCCACCTGTTCGAACTCCAACCACCAAACTACCCGTTGATCGCTACGGCTCCGCTGATTGGTCGCCGGTCTGGCTGCACCTGTACTCGCCCCCAATACTACCTGATGTCTGGGGTCGCCCCAACATCAGTCCTCAGAATGTTCCGTGCTTTCGTAGCCAGCACTCCTCCCAGCTAGACGTTAGCGTGTACTGAGAGAGGTGGTGGCTTTAAGCCAATATTCCAGCACCTCCCACTTAACTGTTGTATTGCACTTCTTGTTATTTTGCCTTAACGTAACTTTTCATTGTGTCATTTAAGTATTCTTATTATTTTGATTGATTGATTTTATTATACATATTTGTTTGTGCATTATTTTCATGTTTTGATTTATTTAACGTAATTAAAATTTCATTGTTAAAGTTTACTTGTGTTTTGTGTGTCTTCTCCTTACCTTACCACAGACGAAGTTCCAGTTTTTTCTATTTTTTTTTATAACTATGTGACGAGGCCATACCCCTAGCCTTAAACAGCCGAACACCAACGCGTTACCGTCACAAGTTATATGGGGGCCTGTCCTAGGAGCTTCACTCAGGTACTGGTGCTAAGTGGTAATTTATGGTAAGCGTATTTAACTTTGTTAACGTAGCTTTACTATTTTTCATTCAATTTCATTTTTTATAAGGTGCGGTGTATTGTGCATTACGAGAGTAACATATAGTGAAGGTGAGACAACTTTGGATTACGTGGTGACTGTAGGCCTCAGTCATACTCTTAATTGGTCATCTCTCCCTCCATGTTATTACTCGTATTTACCATCTATGTCCCTTGAATATTTCTCATTCTGACAGATCATCATATTGGTACCCTGGTACTGTGGTCTGCCCCGGGTCAAGAGTACCCAATCTTCTGCAATCTGACTGTAGGAGGACAAAGAGGGCCATAGTTCCTCTAGCTCGAACTTTAGTTGCTGAATTGGGACCTCAGCAGCAGTTCTCGTCACAAGTTGACACCTCGCACCCCTACACGTCAGTCAGAGATGATGATACATACAACGGTAGGGAATTAGCTTATTTTTTCAGAGCACAAAAGTTCGCTAATTCTGTAAGTATCATATTAAATTCAGTGGGAAAAACTTGCTTTATGTCCTTTAGAGACTTGGCAAGGTATGCCTACATCCTTGGACTACCAATTTTACTTTTGAAGCATTTAACTGTTTCATTTGTTTTCGAAACTTTGTTTCATTTGTTAGTAGGATTTTCTTGCCCTTATTCTCTTACATGAGTACCGGGTACAAGATTTCCTGCGCCCTTGATTTAATTTAATATCTTTCACTTAACGTTAAATTGTTAAAGATCACACAGGATAGGTACCAGTTGCCACGTTGTCCTGTTTCTGACATTTCATTATTGAACATTCGTGTACCTTTATTTGCTAATTTCACCATGTTTCGTCTCCAAACTTTCCGTGCAAATCCAGCAGGTGAAATAGGGACTTTAAGTCGTGCCAAGAGGACTGAACTACAAACTCTTGCACATGAGTATCAACTAGAAGTTCCCTACCAAGCCAACAAAAATGACCTACACAACCTGTTGCTGGATTACTATTTAGAGCAAGGTAAGATAGACTCTGAAACTCATGAAACTTACTATATTGCAGATAAAACTGATTTGGCAACGCTGAAACTCAAACTAGAGCTGGCCAAGATTGAACGTGAGCAGCAAAGGGAAGCCCGTGAACAGCAAAGGGAAGCAGCTGACATACGAAGGGAAGAGATCGCCCTCAAGGAACGTGAGTTGGCAATGCTCCGTGAACGTGAACGAGTACAGCTTGAAACACTCCAGGAGCGGGAACGCTTACAGCTTGAAACCAAACAACGCGAGTTGGAAATACAACGCGAACATGACAAGCAACAAGCGACTCTGGCTCTTGAGTGTCGTCAACGGGAATACACGTTGGAAACTTCACACCTCGCTCAACGCCAGCAAGCTACTGCCAATCTTCCCGTCAGTTTTAATATATCACATGCAAGTAAGTTAATGCCATCCTTTGTAGAAGCAGAAGTTGATGTGTTCTTTACCACCTTTGAAACCCTTGCTAATCAACTCAGTTGGCCTGTCGACCAATGGGCAACACTTCTCAGAGTCCATCTTACAGGTAGAGCTGCAGTCACACTCAGTACTTTGGCGTCTGAGAATGACTACTACACTCTGAAACAAGCAGTGTTAGACGCCTACCTACTTTCCACCGAAAGTTATAGAAGGAAATTCCGTGACCACCTGAAGGCAAGTACCACTACCTTCCTTGAGTTTGCTAACACGAAACGGAGGTATTTCATGAAATGGCTGGAAGCAGCACATGTCTCTACTTTTGCAGAACTCGTCAACCTGATGCTTGTTGAAGAATTCTTGAGACGTGTGCCGCCTCCTGTCCGCCTCTACTTAGCAGATAAAGAAGAAACCGACTACCTGAAGTGTGCTAAGTCGGCTGACACTTACAGCCTCATCCACCGGCTGACACCTGAACCATCCTCCAGTAAGAAGTCGTGGTACAGTTACGAGAAGGTGAGCCCCGATCAAGCTGGTTCACAACTGTACTGCAAGTATTGTAGACTCTATGGACATACCATAGACAAGTGTGGTAAGTCTCAATACAAGGGAACCACTGACCAACAACGACCCAAACCAACTCCTCCTAAGTCCGGTAAGCCTGTGATGAATGTTGGTGTTGATGTTAATGATCTTTCTCTTTTCAGTAACCACCTGTATACTGGAACTGTCTCTGCCAACGGTTCAAATCCGGAGGGACGTTTCAAATTGAAGATCTTGAGGGACACAGCGGCTCTACAATCGATCATCTTGAAGTCGGCTGTGCCCAACATAGTCTACACCGGGGAAACAGTCTTCATCACTGACCTCACTGCTACCACTCCATACCCTCTCGCCAGAGTCCACCTGGATTGTCCCTACGTGAACGGGGAAGTCCAAGTCGCCGTCAGGGAAAAGCCTTTTCCCATGCCTGGAGTGCAACTTCTCCTAGGCAACGACTTGGCAGAAGACCTGCAACCGACCAACCTGATCGTCATGGACAAACCCCAGGTGTGTAACTCTGTGCCAATAAATCCTATTCTCGAGTATGTTCCAGCAGAGGTTCAAGAGAGTGATGAAGTTTCTCCTCCGGTTCTCGTGACCACCCGTGCACAAGCCGCACGTCCACAGCCAGCTGACTCTACTGCTACCGCTGTCCCTCAAGACCCTCAGAAACTACCCCCGCATCTGACCAAGTTGGAGTTCCGTAAGTTGCAGAGGGAAGATCTTACTTTAACACCATTGTTTTTCCAGGCTGAGACTCAACCCGACAGTATTCCTGGGTTCTTCCTAGAGAACGACTTGCTCTACCGCAGATATAGACCCAGTAAACTGAAGGAGGAGGACGATTGGGCCAACACCGAACAACTTGTGATTCCCACCAGCCTGCGGCCCACTATTCTACACCTGGCCCACGGAGCATTCTCCCACTACGGCTTCAACAAGACTTACCATGGGATTCGTCAAGACTACTACTGGCCAGGTATGGTAAACAACGTCAAACAGTACGTAAAACAGTGTCATACATGTCAGATGGCAGGCAAACCGAACGTCTCCATTCCCAGAGCACCACTGATTCCCATACAGGTGCCTGCGGAACCTTTCCACAGACTCATAATAGACTGTGTTGGTCCTTTACCTCGGACCAGTTCAGGTAACGCCTACATCCTAACCATCCTGTGTCCTACCACCAGATTTCCCATAGCAGTTCCAGTGAAGAACATCACGGCTGCTACGGTTATCAAACATCTATTGAAGATCTTCACTCAATACGGATTTCCCAGGGAGATTCAAAGTGACTGTGGCACCAACTTCACCAGTGATCTCTTCAAAAGGACACTGGAGGAGTTCAACATCAAACAGGTATTGTCCAGCCCCTATCATCCTGCTTCACAGGGTTCTCTTGAACGTAGTCATCAGACCATCAAAGCACTCTTGAAAAAGTTTTGTAGTGAAACCTCAAAGGATTGGGATAAGCAGATTGACCTAATAATGTGTATTTTCAGAAGTCTCCCCAATGAGTCCCTAGGAGTATCTCCTTATGAGATGCTCTACGGCCGTAAGTGCCGTACTCCCCTTAAGGCTTTCAAAGACTCTCTCAGAGATGCCACCTTCAGTGAGCATCAGAATGTGCCCCAGTTTCTTCAAAACCTTCAACACATTCTAGAGAGAGTCCACCGCTTTGCCCATGATAATCTATTGAAAGCCCAGGTGAGAATGAAGACTCATTACGACCAGACCAGCAAAGTAAGAAAATTCAAGCCGGGAGACTTCGTCCTTGCTTATTTCCCTATCCCAGGTTCACCTTTACAAAACAGATTTTCAGGACCCTACTGCGTCAAAGAGTGCAGGAATAATAATAATTATGTGATAGAGACTCCAGATAGGCGGCGGAAGACCCAGCTGTGCCACGTCAACCTCCTGAAGCAATATAATGGTACTCCTCCCACTGTCTTGATTAATTGTTCTACCTTCACAGAACCCTACATCCACAGTGAGACCATCCCGGCTTCTTCTCCCGAAAGCACTGACAAGGAGTCGGCGCTTTCTAATTCCAAAATCCTTAATGATCTTCCCAAATGCTTTCAGGATAATACTCGTGCTCCTATGCCCTCTTCTAATTCCACTCTCACCTCGTCAGATAAGCCCTACATCCTCCATGTCGACGCCAATGGTACCGACGATGGTGGTGTCGTGATGCAGCAACGAGGCGAGAAGAATACACCTGTCAGCGACTACTGCTACAAAGAACGACGGAACAATTGGCAAGGAGCTACTCTTCCTCATCCTGAAGCTTCAGCACTTCACTCCACACCTGAAAAGTGCTCGGTCCACCATCAATACGGACCACACCACCCTACACCTCCTGCAGCACGCCCACTTCTCATCTCAACGTCTTCTACTATGGGCTTGCTAACTGCAGAAATTCAACCTGGAGACACGCTATACCAAGAGTCTGACAACATCTTAGCCCATGATCTCTCCAGAGTTTATGAAGTAGAAGCAACTCCATCCATTACTCCACCACATAACGACGTACTTCTTCCAGAACCGCAGGCTTCGGGGGAGAGTTGTGACGATAATCTCCTTCAAGAGATTGAGCCTGCTCTTCCCTCCAAAATTACGTCTTCACAATTATATAAAAAGACTATGGAAGAAATGTCCAACAACGACAACAACACCAGCACCAGCAAGGCTTGCCAGGGTGAGCAGAAACGTATGCAACCAGCCACCTGTTCGAACTCCAACCACCAAACTACCCGTTGATCGCTACGGCTCCGCTGATTGGTCGCCGGTCTGGCTGCACCTGTACTCGCCCCCAATACTACCTGATGTCTGGGGTCGCCCCAACATCAGTCCTCAGAATGTTCCGTGCTTTCGTAGCCAGCACTCCTCCCAGCTAGACGTTAGCGTGTACTGAGAGAGGTGGTGGCTTTAAGCCAATATTCCAGCACCTCCCACTTAACTGTTGTATTGCACTTCTTGTTATTTTGCCTTAACGTAACTTTTCATTGTGTCATTTAAGTATTCTTATTATTTTGATTGATTGATTTTATTATACATATTTGTTTGTGCATTATTTTCATGTTTTGATTTATTTAACGTAATTAAAATTTCATTGTTAAAGTTTACTTGTGTTTTGTGTGTCTTCTCCTTACCTTACCACAGACGAAGTTCCAGTTTTTTCTATTTTTTTTTATAACTATGTGACGAGGCCATACCCCTAGCCTTAAACAGCCGAACACCAACGCGTTACCGTCACAAGTTAATGTTACGACCAGTATGGTCTATTATGTTAATGTTACGACTAGTATGGTCTATTATGTTAATGTTACGACCAGTATGGTCTATTATGTAGATGTTACGACCAGTATGGTCTATTATGTAGATGTTACGACCAGTATGGTCTATTATGTAGATGTTACGACCAGTATGGTCTATTATGTAGATGTTACGACCAGTATGGTCTATTATGTTAATGTTACGACTAGTATGGTCTATTATGTTAATGTTACGACCAGTATGGTCTATTATGTAGATGTTACGACCAGTATGGTCTATTATGTAGATGTTACGACCAGTATGGTCTATTATGTTAATGTTACGACTAGTATGGTCTATTATGTTAATGTTACGACCAGTATGGTCTATTATGTTAATGTTACGACCAGTATGGTCTATTATGTTAATGTTACGACCAGTATGGTCTATTATATAGATGTTACGACCAGTATGGTCTATTATGTTAATGTTACGACCAGTATGGTCTATTATGTTAATGTTACGACCAGTATGGTCTATTATGTTAATATTACGACCAGTATGGTCTATTTAGGATCAACAAGGGTTTACAAAACAAGTACAGTGTTCGTTGAGTTTGTTATAGTTTTGCAGTGCTGCCGGCGGTACGATCAGGTAGTAATATGTAAACTACTTGCTGTAAAATTTAAGAATTTGAACTTAGTAGTTGACTAAGTAGTAAGCAGCCAGTAGGATAGCTATTTTATAGATTGTTTTGTTCAGTAACTGAACAGAACCCATTAAAGAATGTGCAGAGCTACGGTACGAGTTTTTACACACCGCTGCTTGGAGAGGCAAGCGGATTCAATTTGGTCATTCACTTATGTGAGGCAGAGGCAGCAAGACGTCACTTCCCCGTTGTCACTGTTTGGTAAGCACTGTTAGGTAAGTACACTGAGACGCGAGGCTACCTTGAGGTTACCTTGAGGTGCTTCCGGGGCTTAGTGTCCCCGCGGCCCGGTCATCGACCAGGCCTCCATTATACATGGCTATTATACATGTCTTAATTCTTATTTGACCAGAAATCAATTTCCTGATAAGAGTTCTTCTAGCGATCATATGGTGCAACAACTATCAATTTAGGGGTAACCTGATTGATTAAGGACATGAGCGCCACGATTGAGAACACAAAATGTTTTGTTGAAGAATTCTGTACATTTTGACCTCAACAGACGCTCAAGATGGCGCCCCAGGAAAGGTAAACACGGTCCAAACCACCATCTTGGCCCCGAGGACCGCTAGCATGCGTCGAGGAAGCAGTGAGGTGTGAATGACATTAAAGTAAAACATGAAGGTTGTCAGCCAGTCACAGTAAAGGCAGTGATGACGTCACAGAAGCAACAGTGACGTCAGTTATGTTATGATGACGTCACCTCTTGAGGAGTGCATATAATCGGCGACCAGGAGGCGGAGACCAGGAGACGGTGCCCGGGCGGCGGAGACTAGGAGACGGTGCCCAGGAAGCGGCGCCCGGGAGGCGGAGACCAGGAGACGGTGCCCAGTAGGCGGCGCCCGGGCGGCGGAGACCAGGAGACGGTGCCCGGGCGGCGGAGACCAGGAGACGGTGCCCAGGAAGCGGCGCCCGGGAGGCGGAGACCAGGAGACGGTGCCCAGTAGGCGGCGCCCGGGCGGCGGAGACCAGGAGACGGTGCCCAGGAAGCGGCGCCCGGGCGGCGGAGACCAGGAGACGGTGCCCAGGAAGCGGCGCCCGGGAGGCGGAGACCAGGAGACGGTGCCCAGTAGGCGGCGCCCGGGCGGCGGAGACCAGGAGACGGTGCCCAGGAAGCTGCGCCCGGGCGGCGGAGACCAGGAGACGGTGCCCAGGAAGCGGCGCCCGGGAGGCGTACCAGCTACTGGTACTGGCCCCGCCTTCTGACCCCCCATCCCATCCCAAATCCTTACCCTGACACCCTCCCAGTGCTATATAGTCGAAATGGCTTGGCCCTTTACCCTCATAATTCCCTCCCTCCAAACAGCCTCCACTTACGGGCTATTCATGCCCGTGCCACCTCTTGGGTGACTTAATAGTTATCAATCAATCAATTGGAGCGAGTCACATCAATTATGGTAACAAGATTCGTCCACACCAGCTCCGGACCTCCCAGGGAAGACACACCAGTTACAGCACCGCTCCTGTGCCAGGTACGTCCACTACGGGCTCACCATAGCCTGTGCTACTTGCAACTTTTGTTCCCAGTAGCTGAACCTAAACCACCAACAAGGGAGGGAGTCGCTCTTTACCCTCCCTACTCTCGCCGCCAAGCTGCCTCACCCCTCTCCTTACTGCCTCCTCGTTCCCCCTCTAAATGTGTCCCTGGTGGCCCCTCTCTGGCACAGTTCCTGGAGGCTGGTGCCAGGTACTCCGCAAGAGTGGCATCTCCCCGCCTGAGGTGCCCCCCCCCCACAACCTCACGCCGGCACTTCCTTCTCGTTACTTTCCTTATCCTCGCTGCCACCATCTTCCATCATCCTGTCTGGTGTTCCCTCTTCTTGAGCCGCCTTCCGTCCTCACTGTCTCTCCATTCCCGTTATGAATTTCATCCCATTTAAATTAACCTTACATTTCCAGCTACAGAAAATTTGCTGCTTGGTATCCAGTTTTCCTAGCTCCAGTTTGCTCTTCTCTCCACCACACAACGTCTCTGCTTCAACACATCCAAAACTGCATTAAGAATAGGGTGAAACTTGGATTTAAGGAAGGAGTGCCTTGAGGGTCCACGGTTGTGGGTTCGATCCCATTTTACTGCCTCAATATTTTTCGTCTTATAGACACATAATGTTAGAGTGCTTTCACTACATTAAGGAAGACCTCGTCCCTGGACTCCGAGGCGAGAGTGACACAACTTCCGATATTGTACATACAGAGACGCGCTGGTTTTTCTAATAGATTAAAAAGCAATATATAAAGTGAAAGGTTATACATAATTACAACAAAATACTTAAAATAATCGTGATCAATCTTAATTTAGTCTTGACTATAACACTGAATTACAGATATTCAAGACCAAGACCAAGTGAAACAAGAGTCAAGAATGTGAGAACAAGAGTCATCGACTAGCGCTTTCAGAAGTACCCCGGGACCCCAGTTGCTCCAGTACTCCAGTTGCTTCAGTACTCCAGTTGCTCCAGTACTCCAGTTCTCCAGGTGCTCCAGTTGCTTCAGTACTCCAGTTGCTCCAGTACTCCAGTTGCTTCAGTACACCAGTTGCTCCAGTACTCCAGTTGCTCCAGTACTCCTGTTGCTCCAGTACTCCAGTTGCTTCAGTACTCCAGTCAGCCCAGTAGTTCAAATTCCCCTTTGAAATGTTCATAACAGGTGATGGACAGGTGAAGGTTAGACGGGTCACTGCTGACTGACCAACCATACCAAACATGAGCCATGAACATGCTCCAGGACTAAAGTATGCTCTCTGTACACTTGAGTCCTGGAGGAGCAATACGACCATCGGTGTATATATTCCATGAAAATACACTTTCCTTTGAATCTGTATTTACGTTCAGTTACTGTGATATTTCTGAAATGGAAAATGGGACTATAATATATGACTTCCTTCAGTAATCAGAAAATAGAATCTTTGAAGAAATGTCGCCCATCACTTTTGGGGCCGTTGTTCAACAAGGGAACAAATGAGCACCGTGATGCGCAGTTCTCCCGTCCACTTCAAGTTGAGAGCTGATAACACAAATTGGACGCACGGAAATGTTACGTAATTACAATAAATTCACGAGTCTGACCTGAAGTGAAAACGGGCGTCCAGCTCCCTCCTTCCGTACAATACGGGTCTTATACTCGCCCCCGGGGGAAAGACCTGGGTAAATACTGGTTTGGAAAAAGAAAGAAAGAGTGGTTGATCTATGGAGCAAATTACCGGGTGACATAGTAGATGTGGGGGTAGTTGATTGTTTTAAGCGTGGGTTACACATGTGCGTGAAGCTTTAATACTTTGTTTCTTTATTACTGATGTTGTTATGTTCTTATAACCCAGCTCACATTTATGATAACCCAGCCACACTTATGATAACCCAGCCACACTTATGATAACCCAGCCACACTTATGATAACCCAGCCACACTTATGATAACCCAGCCACACTTAGCCACACATTTGAACTATCAAATGTTAAGCATATTTAGAAGCTGTACAAAGATCTACAGTAACATTCATATATACCATAATGTATCATTTGCCACAGATCGGTTGAGTGAGGTGTTTGTCCGGCCAGGCGCTTGACAACGGCCGCGTCCGGACGGAAGCCGAACACAACAGGGGACAAAACACATCACACAATCAGGGGCGAGAACTTCCCCACACATTACTCACCTATTGAATGGAGCCCCAGACGCGGATTTTAATAGTTGTAAGTGTATGGAGAGCCTCGAGGGAGCCTCAGAGCCCAGGTGAGAGGCGCCTGCAGTAGCACTTGCATTTGCTCATGCAAGGCGGGTGAGAATTCTGTGCCTGATGCGTTTAATTTTGTCTTAATTAATTTTCCTAAGAGGACACGCTGTTTTGTGCCAGTGTGTGTGTGTGTGTGTACTTACCTAGTTGTGCTTACGGGGGTTGAGCTCTGCTCTTTCGGCCCGCCTCTCAACTGTCAATCAACTGTTGCTACTATTTTTTTTTCTCCACACCACACACACCTCAGGAAGCAGCCCGTGACAGCTGACTAACTCCCAGGTACCTATTTACTGCTAGGTAACAGGGGCACTAGGGTGAAAGAAACTCTGCCCATTGTTTCCCGCCGGCGCCCTGAATCGAACCCGGGACCACAGGATCACGCGTCCAGCGTGTTGTCCGCTTAGCCACCGGCCCCCACTGTGTACTTACTTACCTAGTTGTGCTTGCGGGGGTTGAGCTCTGGCGCTTTGGTCCCGCCTCTCAACGGTCAATCAACTAATGTACAGGTTCCTTAGCCTACTGGGCTCTATCATATCTACACTTAAAGCTGTGTATGGAGTCAGCCTCCACCACATCACTTTCTAATGCATTCCATTTGTCTACTACTCTGACACTGAAAAAATTCTTTCTAACGTCTCAATGGCTCATTTGGGCACTCAATTTCCACCTGTGTCCCCTAGTGCGTGTGTTCCTTGTGTTAAAAAGTCTGTCTTTATCTACCCTATCAATTCCTCTGAGAATCTTGTATGTGGTGATCATGTCCCCTCTAACTCTTCTGTCTCCCAGTGACGTGAGGTTTAATTCCCGTAGTCTCTCCTCGTAGTTCATACCCCTCAGTTCGGGGACTAGTCAGGTGGCAAACCTTTGAACCTTTTCCAGTTTAGTCTTATATTTGAATAGATATGGACTCCATGCTGGGGCCGTATACTCCAGGATTGGTCTGACATATGTGGTATATAATGTTCTGAAAGAGTCCTTACATAAGTTTCTAAAGGCCATTCTTATGTTAGCCAGCCTGGCATATGCCGCTGATGTTATCCTCTTGATATGAGCTTAAGGGGACAGGTCTGGCGTGATATCAACCCCCAGGTCTTTCTCTCTCTCTGACTCCTGAATATTTCATATCCCAAATGATACCTTGTATCTGGTTTCTTGCTCCGGTCGGGAGAGGGAGCCGGTCGGCCGAGCGGACAGCACGCTGGACTTGTGAGCCTGTGATCCTGGGTTCGATCCCAGGCGCCGGCGAGAAACATTGGGCAGAGTTTCTTTTACCCTATGCCCCTGTTACCTAGCAGTAAAATAGGTACCTGGGTGTTAGTCAGCTGTCACGGGCTGCTTCCTGGGGGTGGAGGCCTGGTCGAAGACCGGGCCGCGGAGACACTAAAGCCCCGAAATCATCTCAAGATAAGATGGTATACAAATTAAGGACACTGGCCTAGAACATAAGAACATAAGAACAAAGGCAACTGCAGAAGGCCTGTTGGCCCATACGAGGCAGCTCCTATTCTATAACCACCCAATCCCACTCATATACTTGTCCAACCCGTGCTTGAAACAATCGAGGGACCCCACCTCCACAATGTTACGCGGCAATTGGTTCCACAAATCAACAACCCTGTTACTGAACCAGTATTTACCCAAGTCTTTCCTAAATCTAAACTTATCCAATTTATACCCATTGTTTCGTGTTCTGTCCTGTGTTGATACTTTTAATACCCTATTAATATCCCCCCGGTTATGTCCATTCATCCACTTGTAAACCTCTATCATGTCACCCCTAACTCTTCGCCTTTCCAGTGAATGCAACTTAAGCTTTGTTAATCTTTCTTCATATGAAAGATTTCTAATTTGGGGAATTAACTTAGTCATCCTACGCTGGACACGTTCAAGTGAATTTATATCCATTCTATAATATGGCGACCAAAACTGAACTGCATAATCTAAATGGGGCCTAACTAGAGCAAGATATAGCTGAAGAACCACACCAGGTGTCTTGTTACTAACGCTGCGATTAATAAATCCAAGTGTCCGATTTGCCTTATTACGAACATTTATGCATTGATCCTTTTGTTTTAAATTCTTACTAATCATAACTCCCATCTTACTAATCATAACTCCCAACAAGAGGCCTGTAGTTCAGTGCCTCTTGTCTATCACCCTTTTTGTATATTGGGACTACATTAGCAGTCTTCCATATTTCTGGTAGGTCTCCCTACCAGATATATGGAAATATGTGTGTGTGTGTGTGTGTGTGCGCGCGCGCGCGGGCGTTAGCTCCTTAGACCCACATTTTCAATGTGACATTTATTCTTCATGTTTTTCGTCGTACTTCCTTTTGAAGTTGCTTTCTGGACTTGCCTCGACACTCTCTCGTTGCCGCCACTTGGTCGCAACTTACACTAATGAAGTGTTTCCTTCCGATTCGTCTGCGTAACCAGCTGTTGTTCGTGTCCCTTGGTCTTTATTTTGTTGCGTGTCCCTCATGTGGCAGGTTTGGTGCCTGAACTTTCCCTGTGGTCGTTTATCCTCACTTTTATCCACATTGCATTGCATTTACCAGGGATGAAGTCTAGCAACCATCTTTTAGACCAATGGTTGATGAGTGTTGGGGGGGGGGGTTTAAAAGGCACCTAAATATACTGATCTCAGAGTGGTCGTACCAACGAGGGTCATGTGCTAAACCTCACCTTTCCAGCTATTGGTTATTTAATACAATGACTTCTATTTCGGACTGTGACTATAATTGTTCTTCAAGCTGTGTACTGAGCTACACCAGCACATCCTTCCCAACACATTCCTCACATATACAACACTTGCATTGCTCCTCCTCCTAATTTTCATGTACCTCCAAGTTCTTGTTTCTTATGGTCAACTTCACATCTTTGTCCATTTCAGCCAGTGTCATTACGATGATTAATTTTCTTTCGGATATTTTCCATTCTAAGTAAATATCTTCTACTGTCTGGAGGCTGAGGAAACACCAGATCACTTAGTCTTTCCATTTTTATTGTTCGACGTTTCGTCAGCAATGTGACGTCATCAGAAGTACACTGTTGAGCTGACACAGCTGTACTGGGCTTACAAGGTTGTTCTTGTTTTACATTCAGCTACTCACAACAAAAAGTACCAAATGCAGGCGATGAGTCACAATAACGTGACTGAAGTATGTTGACCAGACCACACACTAGAAGGTGAAGGGACGACGACGTTTCGGTCCGTCCTGGACCATTCTCATGATAATCGACTTGAGAATGGTCCAGGACGGACCGAAACGTCATCGTCTCTTCACCTTCTAGTGTGTGGTCTGGTCAACAAACAGTTCCAAGTAGCGTGGGCTATAGTGGGCCCGTAGTGGACTTACTTGGCTCAGGAGCGGGGCTGTGACTTACAAGGTTGCTGTTTTAGATTCAGGTACTCGGAACAAAAGTTCCAAGTAGCACGGGCTATGGTGAGCCCGTAGTCAACTTACCTGGCACAGGAGCGGGGCTGTAACTGACTTACAAGATTGATTGATGAAGATTAAGCCACCCAAGAGGTGGCACGGGCATGAATAGCCCGTAAGTGGTGGCCCTTTTGAGCCATTACCAGTATCAAAAGATGATACTGGAGATCTGTGGAGGTGCGAATGCACCCTGCGTGACGGGAGATGTCTCCCGGACCAAATGGTGACCAGATGGTGTGGACTTACAAGGAGAACTCTAGACATTTATAAGTGTGGGTACACCTCACTCTATGATTCACCTAACTTGCTTAATGGTAGGGAGCGCCGAAGGATAGGATGAGGTGATTGTTGCCTGACTCCGGCTTCTTAGCTGTCCGCTAGGTCTTACATCTTCCCTCTGAGTCAATGGAGGACCATCGAACAGCTGTATGCTCAAAGTCTAATTCATCTGATAACTGGTGTCAGCTCCCGAATAGCCACAGCCTCAAGCGTACGAAGCGTCCTACGATCGTCGGTGCGTGTGATTATAATCATATCTTTCATTGTCTTGGCGATTCAGGATGGTGATGAGAATGATGTTGCTTAATAACTCCCACTTGCAAATGAAGTGTAAAACTTCTACTCAATTGTATTTGCAGTATGTCCAACGTAGCATATATCTCGGAGCTCAGTCTCCAGCGCTGTACTTGTATTGATCAATACAAACTCCAGCTTGAGTACGAACTTGTGGGTGTATGACGGGTGGGTGTATGACGGGTGGGTGTATGATGGGTGGGTGTATGACGGGTGGGTGTATGACGGGTGGGTGTATGACGGGTGGGTGTATGAAGGGTGGGTGTATTGTAAAGGGGACGAGGTAATGTCTCTGCTGTGTCCACCACCCTGCCCTTAGTTAACTTATCTCTAAGACCCCGGAGCTTTACTCTCAGCCCTTAGTTCACTTCTCATGATCTTAGACGCTTGACCGCCTTAGATACTACACACACAAGAGCTGTGCTGGGCCCCTAGCATAACTCAAGGATCTTCTTTTACTGCCACCACCAAACCTACACGATCGTGACGATTAATTAATTGTGGATTGGACCAATCAATTAATCATTAATTCCTTGGGGGATTAATCCCCAATTACTGGAAACGGGAGGTATGAATTTATGTTAATTGTGGGAATTAAATCGAAAACAAGGGAATGTATCTGAGATTAACATAGAATGGCTTGCTTGGAATATGTATACTGACTCAGTTCCATAAACCCGACTCGTGGACACCGCGGCAAAAACAATCATATATATTTATGGGAAAACTCAAGAATACCATAAATACTAAACAAAATTTATTAATCAAGAATATAAAAAAAATGTGGAAATAAAAAGACACACTCCCTAACTGAATTATTTCCTACTGCGACAAAAATAATTATCAAGTGTATCAACTCTGCAGCACTTTACCGTAATATTCTAAGTCGAGCGGGTGTTGGTCTGGTCTTTGGGGAGGTGATGTCCTTCTCCCAGTTGCTGCTCAACCCACACTACTAACCTGCTATGTCTTCAGACTGAAGCTAGCTAGTATCACTCAGCCAGCTCTGACGGCTCAATTACTAAGCACGGTTAATTGAACAAACTAATCATATTTACTGGTCACCCAGATGGTTGAATTCCTATTGAAACTGATGGTAATTCTATAGGCATTTTGAGCCCGGCTATTTCCAATTATAATATTGACTAGTGACTTGAATTTATACTTAATTATAATTATAATTAAGTATAATTAATTTATAATTAACAATACGGACGGTTTTGGTGACCCTTAGGCCGCATGACCTTTGACCTAGGCCGAGTCGTAAGCGGCCTAACGAACTAGTCCCCCTACACTAACTAACGTCACTTTCTCTGTGACCGTTTACGAACTTTGATATTTACTCTACATTCATGTTTACCTCACCTAATTACTTAAACCGGATTGGTTGTTACTGCAAATACTGTATTATTGAATTATTCATCCTTGTTGAATTAATACAAGGAGGGACAGCCATCTTGTTTTTCTAACCTTGCTAATGCCTTACTCTCTGGGGAGATGACCTGCCCTAGCCTATCAGGTTGAAAACTCTCCTCTCACTCCATATTTGTTAAACCACGTGGTACAATGTTAAACCCATCTGATCTGAGATCTATAATTCCTCAATAATTTCTAAAACAAGCTTAACTTGTTACAGTATGGCGGGTGAGTGTATGGCGGGTGGGTGTATGGTGGGTGGGTGTATGACGGGTGGGTGTATGGTGGGTGGGTGTATGGTGGGTGGGTGTATGGTGGGTGGGTGTATGGTGGGTGGGTGTATGGCGGGTGAGTGTATGACGGGTGGGTGTATGGTGGGTGGGTGTATGGTGGGTGGGTGTATGGCGGGTGGGTGTATGACAGGTGGGTGTATGGTGGGTGGGTGTATGACGGGTGGGTGTATGACGGGTGGGTGTATGACAGGTGGGTGTATGACAGGTGGGTGTATGACAGGTGGGTGTATGACAGGTGGGTGTATGGCGGGTGGGTGTATGACGGGTGGGTGTATGACAGGTGGGTGTATGACAGGTGGGTGTATGACGGGTGGGTGTATGGCGGGTGGGTGTATGACAGGTGGGTGTATGACGGGTGGGTGTATGACGGGTGGGTGTATGACAGGTGGGTGTATGGTGGGTGGGTGTATGGCGGGTGGGTGTATGGCGGGTGGGTGTATGACGGGTGGGTGTATGACAGGTGGGTGTATGACGGGTGGGTGTATGACGGGTGGGTGTATGACAGGTGGGTGTATGGTGGGTGGGTGTATGGCGGGTGGGTGTATGACAGGTGGGTGTATGGTGGGTGGGTGTATGACGGGTGGGTGTATGACGGGTGGGTATGACAGGTAGGTGTATGACGGGTGGGTGTATGACGGGTGGGTGTATGGTGGGTGGGTGTATGGCGGGTGGGTGTATGACAGGTGGGTGTATGACAGGTGGGTGTATGACGGGTGGGTGTATGACGGGTGGGTGTATGACAGGTGGGTGTATGACAAGTGGGTGTATGACGGGTGGGTGTATGACGGGTGGGTGTATGACGGGTGGGTGTATGGTGGGTGGGTGTATGGTGGGTGGGTGTATGACGGGTGGGTGTATGACAGGTGGGTGTATGACGGGTGGGTGTATGACGGGTGGGTGTATGACGGGTGGGTGTATGACAGGTGGGTGTATGACAAGTGGGTGTATGGCGGGTGGGTGTATGGCGGGTGGGTGTATGACGGGTGGGTGTATGACAGGTGGGTGTATGACGGGTGGGTGTATGACGGGTGGGTGTATGACGGGTGGGTGTATGACAGGTGGGTGTATGGTGGGTGGGTGTATGGCGGGTGGGTGTATGACAGGTGGGTGTATGGTGGGTGGGTGTATGACGGGTGGGTGTATGACGGGTGGGTGTATGACGGGTGGGTGTATGACGGGTGGGTATGACAGGTGGGTGTATGACGGGTGGGTGTATGACAGGTGGGTGTATGACGGGTGGGTGTATGACGGGTGGGTGTATGACGGGTGGGTGTATGACAGGTGGGTGTATGACGGGTGGGTGCATGACGGGTGGGTGTATGGTGGGTGGGTGTATGGCGGGTGGGTGTATGACAGGTGGGTGTATGGTGGGTGGGTGTATGACGGGTGGGTGTATGGTGGGTGGGTGTATGGCGGGTGGGTGTATGACGGGAGGGTGTATGACGGGTGGGTGTATGGCGGGTGGGTGTATGACGGGTGGGTGTATGACAGGTGGGTGTATGACAGGTGGGTGTATGACGGGTGGGTGTATGACAGGTGGGTGTATGACGGGTGGGTGTATGACGGGTGGGTGTATGACGGGTGGGTGTATGACGGGTGGGTGTATGACGGGTGGGTGTATGACAGGTGGGTGTATGACGGGTGGGTGTATGACGGGTGGGTGTATGACAGGTGGGTGTATGACGGGTGGGTGTATGACGGGTGGGTGTATGACAGGTGGGTGTATGACAGGTGGGTGTATGACGGGTGGGTGTATGACGGGTGGGTGTATGACAGGTGGGTGTATGACGGGTGGGTGTATGACGGGTGGGTGTATGACAGGTGGGTGTATGACGGGTGGGTGTATGACGGGTGGGTGTATGACAGGTGGGTGTATGACAGCTGGGTGTATGACGGGTGGGTGTATGACGGGTGGGTGTATGACAGGTGGGTGTATGACGGGTGGGTGTATGACGGGTGGGTGTATGACGGGTGGGTGTATGACAGGTGGGTGTATGACAGGTGGGTGTATGACGGGTGGGTGTATGACGGGTGGGTGTATGACAGGTGGGTGTATGACGGGTGGGTGTATGACGGGTGGGTGTATGACAGGTGGGTGTATGACGGGTGGGTGTATGACGGGTGGGTGTATGACAGGTGGGTGTATGACGGGTGGGTGTATGACGGGTGGGTGTATGACAGGTGGGTGTATGACAGGTGGGTGTATGACAGGTGGGTGTATGACAGGTGGGTGTATGACAGCCATAAAATATTCTCTTCTCTATCAAATATTTTGTAATTTTCTATAATTAATTTTCACCTATCTTTTTGTTTTTAGTTTAATAATCAAATTATAGTTTTAACTAACATTTCCCTAACAAATTAAAACAAAAATGAGCATATGAGCCACAAAAGAACAGCAGAATGATTACAATTTAACTTCATGTAATTTATTCAAGACTTTAATTAAGGCTTTGCAGTTCAGACTTATAGCAAAGAAATTATATTCACGAGACGTAAAACTTAATACACACACGGTTATTCGCTTTGTAGATGATTCTTGGAAGACTGGAATGACTAAGTTTAGACTGTGTGTAACACCATAAAGGTGTTAGTCTTATATTTCACATACAACATCAGTCAGTCATATAAGATATTTGAGGGCGCCAGTCAGTCGCCTCTTAGCAATTAAGAAGTCACGCATCTAGAGTGTTCATTGCAACAGGTGAGGTCGTGTGAAGTGACCCTGCTTTCTGCTAAACTGATAATTACAGACGGTTAGCTGTGTGTTTCCATCAAACAAGCCGCTGTCTAGGGGTTTAGGTAGAGTTTTAGGTGCTCCGTCTATCTTAGCAGGAAGGCGGAGCATAGCTTCCAGTTCCCCCATAAATACCCATGGAACTGTACATTCAAGACACAGAGGATTGAAGAGTGAGCAGGAACGAGAGTTAGAGCGCTGTTAAGAGGTTCCAGTCGCCAGGCTGACCTCCTCAGGACGAGAGAGGGACTCTATCTATCTATCAGCCGCACCCCCCCCCCCCCACTCCTTTATCCAGCTTAGATTCAAAGTCTTTGGTGACTTAACTGTAAGGTGACGTATTTGGTGTGTTTCCTACTTAAGGTGTATGACTTTCAGGGGCAGTCAGCCATAGTGTGTTCAAATTCCTGTGTGGTGGCTCACCTTGTGTATTAATCTTGACATAGTAAATATAAAGTTTAACTGCTTGAATTATGATACTTATAATGCTAAATATATAACTGATTAACTTATTCTTGTAAATTGTCTTTAATTCGAGTCCTTAAAACTTCTTATCATGAAAGCTAGTGAGGAGTAGAGAGCCCCTGAGCTTACTGACCTAAACATTCTTGCTGGTATAAGTACATACTTACAGTTGACACATGAACACCTGTGATAATATTATTGTACAGACAAGTTACATTCCTTGTATATGATTTACCAGAATGGATGGTGCCAGCAACTTTCTTCTTCGACCTTTTCTACTTCTACAGTCTCTACTTCTACTTTCTACTCTTCTACCTTTTCTACTACTCTACTATTTTCTACTTACCCCATTGCTCTCATTCTCGCCCTCTCATCATAACTTTCCCCTGACCATAATCCTCACCCCCCCCCTTCCACCTCTCTACCTCCCCACACCCCCATGAGATTCTTCAGTTTTCATATCTTTTCATTCATTTTCCGATACGTTATACGTGTATGGTGCACTGTGTTCTCACAGAGTGGCCAGTGTATAGTGAGTCTCTACTGCTCTTATCACAACCACTTACAAAAACATAAAAAAATATAAAAAAAACTGGCGTCAATACCACTGGCTAACAATACCATTCGTTTCCAATGCCACTTCCCTGGTTCTCTCTCTCTCTCTCTCTCTCTCTCTCTCTCTCTCTCTCTCTCTCTCTCTCTCTCTCTCTCTCTCTCTCTCTCTCTCTCCACATATCCCCTCTCTGACCCCTTATCTTCCCAGGCCTGTCCATTAATTTCAAGACACTTTAGGTGGTAGCCGCGGTGAGGGTTAGACCAGGAGGCTGGGTGTGGCACGCGTGTGGCACCCGTATGGCACGCGTGTGGCACCCGTATGGCACCCGTGTGGCACCCGTGGCCGTCATGACCACACGGCTCGTCTGCCACACACCTCTAACATTAGTAACAAAATGTTGTCACGTTTGGGAGTGTACTCGCCTGTATATGCGTGAATGTACGTACATGCGTTGCAATGCGAACACGTACATACGTGCCCGTACATGCAAATGTATGCCTGTGTGATAAATATATGAAATCATGTTAGGGTATTATCAGGTTGTGGACCAAAGTAGCAGAAGCAATGCACTCCCCTCTGCCCCCTCCCACACCTCTCTGCCCTCTGCCACATCCCTCTGCCCTCTCCAACATCCCTCTGCCCCCTCCCACACCCCCACACGGCACGAGGATCACGATATCTGGGATAATTCCTGGGATAATATCATATCCTGGGATAACAATAGACCTTAACAACATCCGCAATGACTGCCACCTCATGAAACACATAACCATTGCAGAGGTCCATAAAACAATTATGGGTTTCAAGAACAAGGCGCCGGGCAACAGCAAGATAAATAAGATGGTATTATCCAACCTACCAGTGATTGCACTCCATCAATACACATGTATAATAAATGCAGCTCTTGCATCTGGACTATTCTCCACATACTTCAAGAATGCCACAATAAGATTAATCCCCAAGCCAGGTAAACCCCCAACCCAAACTGAAAATTACAGGCCAATTTCCCTCCTCGAAGTACCAGGTAAAATATTCGAAAAAATTATCAATCAGAGACTTGTGAAGTACATGGAAGAGGAAGGGAAGTATAACACCAGGCAGCATGGGTTTAGACACCGCAGAGGGGCCCATACAGCTATAGCCCTGAACTACGGGCAAATAGCCAACGCAGTGTCGAAAAAAGATCAGTGTAATATAGTGCTTAGAGACGTTTCGAAAGCCTTCGACAAAGTGTGGCACACAGGCCTAAAATATAAGATATCTGAACTAGGGCTTCCTGAGAGATTTACTGCTACTCTCTGCAGCTTTATAGACAATAGAACTGTTAGGCTTAATATCGGCAGCTACTTGGGTGACGTAATAGAATTGAAAAGTGGAGTACCACAAGGAAGCTGCCTCTCCCCCACTCTATTCAACATATATACAGCTGACCTACCCCAACCCCAACATGGAGAATACATCACATACGCTGATGATGTCACCCAAATAATATGCCAACCGGGACCATCAAAGCCGCTACTAGCCGACAAGATCAAGGCGGCAATTGAACTTATAAACAACTTTGAGAAGCAATGGAAAATTAGCACCAACAAACAAAAGTTTCAGATAATACACATTGCGAAAAGAAACCCGGACCCCATCATCCTTGACAACCATCCGATCCAATATGCGGAGGTCGGCAGAATACTGGGACTTATGATAAATGGAACAGGGAAACAAATTCATGTAAGGGACCGACTAAATAAAGCCAAAGCAGCCTTAGGAAAACTGAGGAGATTCCGAAGCCTCAGTACTAACATCCAGATCCACCTATATAAGGCTCTAGTCCGGCCGCATCTAGAGTATCCCAGAGTACCATTACACACCATTAAGAAAACTAGCATGCAGAAACTGCAAGCAGTGCAAAATAAGGCGCTAAGGAGAGCAGCAAAACACCGCCCACCATATGATCAGACAATCCAGGAGCTCCATGAGCTCCTGAACATACAGCCACTGAACATCAGAATGCAGCACCAAGCCATCAGGGTGTGGAACACCATCCAAATGTTAGAGGACCCAATGTTAGAAAGATTGCTCCAAGATGAGACGCCCCGCTCCCACAGCTGGTGGCCCAAGATGAGACGCCCCGCTCCCACAGCTGGTGGCCCAAGATGAGACGCCCCGCTCCCACAGCTGGTGGCCCAAGAGCTTCGATTTACTAGATGAAAACCCCGCCCCACAGTATATAATTCCCAGATGAAATACTGACGAGATATCCTTCCTTTAATAACTGGAAAAAATTGAGTATGTATGTGTGTACGTATTAAGTTGTGTATATGCATATGTATATAGGTATATATAAGTATGTGTATGTATGAAAAACTCAATAAATAATAATAATAATAATAATAAAATAAAGAGCCTTAAACAAAACAAAATTTTTGTTATTATTATTATTTTCTACCACAAACGTGGCACGTGTGGAAGCATCGGAGTGTGTATATATGAATGCTACACAGTATTCATCTATGGACATCCATATAAGGTGAAACACATGTGAAGAACTTCTCACACACTCACAGCTCCCTGACAAGAGGGAGCCACCTTAGCTTAGCTGCCAACACCCACACATCGTGTCAGCAAGGCAGACAGCCCGCCTGCTTTCATACCTCTCACTGTATTTCCCACTTCTATACTTCCCTTCACCTATGCCTCTCCTTCCTCTTTACTTGCCCCCCAAAAAACCACACCCCTCTGCCCCCTCCCACAGCCCTCACCCCCCTCCCACACCCCCACACGGCACGAGGATCATGATATCTGGGATAATTCTCGGTCAGGCAGCCAGGCAGGCGCCCGCCCCGCCCACCTCCTCCTCCGTACTGCTCTTACGTCTTAATTTCTCGCTTCCTTCCCATGCCTTACCGTCCCCCCTCCCATATCCTCAGCTCTCATACCCTTCCCTTCCCTTCCATATCCCATCCTCTCCCCTGCTACACCTTCCTCAGCTGGTGCTAAAAGAAGCTCTGGTAACACGACTACAGCACAACAAATCCTTAATTAGAAAATTAATTAAGAATAGAAAATACCTAAATAATTCCGATTCCAGAGCCAGTCTTCCCCAAAAATTCTAAGTCAACCTAAACCATGGATCAATCCAACTGTGTAAGAAGGAGGAGTTATCAGGGGAAAGCGCCGTAAAGCCATTACGATAAGGGATGGGACGGGGGGAGGGGGGTGAGGGGGGGGGGGTCCCACGTGTTGAGGTCCTCCCCAGACACCGCGGCGCCGCCTCCACCCACACTAGATTCCTGCCACCATAACTACCAGCGGAGGTGACTGTACCCTGCGACCCTGTACCCTGCGGCCCTGTACCCTCCGGCCCTGTACCCTGCGGCCCTGTACCCTGCGGCCCTGTACCCTCCGGCCCTGTACCCTGCGGCCCTGTACCCTGCGACCCTGTACCCTCCGGCCCTGTACCCTGCGGCCCTGTACCCTGCGACCCTGTACCCTCCGGCCCTGTACCCTCCGGCCCTGTACCCTCCGGCCCTGTACCCTGCGGCCCTGTACCCTGCGACCCTGTACCCTGCGGCCCTGTACCCTGCGGCCCTGTACCCTGCGGCCCTGTACTCTGCGGCCCTGTACCCTGCGACCCTGTACCCTGCGGCCCTGTACCCTGCGGCCCTGTACCCTGCGGCCCTGTACCCTGCGACCCTGTACCCTGCGACCCTGTACCCTGCGACCCTGTACCCTGCGGCCCTGTACCCTGCGACCCTGTACCCTGCGACCCTGTACCCTGCGGCCCTGTACCCTGCGGCCCTGTACCCTGCGGCCCTGTACCCTGCGGCCCTGTACCCTGCGACCCTGTACCCTCCGGCCCTGTACCCTGCGGCCCTGTACCCTGCGACCCTGTACCCTCCGGCCCTGTACCCTGCGGCCCTGTACCCTGCGACCCTGTACCCTGCGGCCCTGTACCCTGCGACCCTGTACCCTGCGGCCCTGTACCCTGCGGCCCTGTACCCTGCGGCCCTGTACCCTGCGACCCTGTACCCTGCGGCCCTGTACCCTGCGACCCTGTACCCTGCGGCCCTGTACCCTGCGGCCCTGTACCCTGCGGCCCTGTACCCTGCGGCCCTGTACCCTGCGGCCCTGTACCCTGCGACCCTGCGGCCCTGTACCCTGCGGCCCTGTACCCTGCGGCCCTGTACCCTGGTGACCGTACCCGGGCACGCCTGCCCTCCTCCAAGCCTCTGGATATAACATCTCGGACTATAGCCATTTTGTTGCTGGTTTACAGGACGGTGCGTGGGCGAGCAGGCTGCGTGCCGGTGTCTTAGAGGGAGGAAGGTGAGTGGTTGAGCACCTTTCCTCTCGCCTCATGCCTCTGTTCACTTCACTTCGCAGGTAATATAGCACATGGGGAGCTATAGGCAACTGCTGGTGGGTTGCATCCTATAGAGGGTCAGTTGTGTATATATATATATTAGTATATTTTGGTAGCAGTCTTTCTTGTAAACATATATTATTAAATATGATCGAAAAAGTAAGATTAATCATTCTAACACGAATTTTCTCAATATTTTCAAATTACGAAACGCGTTCAGGCGTCTTGATGCACAACTATATTCTTCCTACTTCAAGACCTCGAACCAATATGGAAGCAGGAAGAGCAAGTATGGGCCAATAGGCCTTCTGCAGTTACTTCCATTCATATGTTCACTTATCCTCTTTATATATATATATATATATATATATATATATATATATATATATATATGTCGTACCTAGTAGCCAGAACTCACTTTTTGGCCTACTATTCAAGGCCCGATTTGCCTAATAAGCCAAGTTTTCCTGAATTAATATATTTTTTCGAATTTTTTTCTCATGAAATGATAAAGCTACCCATTTCATTATGTATGAGGTCAATTTTTTTTTATTGGAGTTAAAATTAACGTTGATTTATGACCGAACCTAACCAACCCTACCTAACCTAACCTAACCTATCTTTATAGGTTAGGTTTGGTTAGGTAGCCGAAAAAGTTGGGTTAGGTTAGGTTAGGTAGGTTAGGTAGTCGAAAAACAATTAATTCATGAAAACTTGGCTTATTAGGCAAATCGGGCCTTGCATAGTAGGCTGAGAAGTGCGTTCTGGCTACTAGGTACGACATATATATATATATATATATATATATATATATATATACATATATATATATATATATATATATATATATATATATATATATATATATATATATATGTATATATATATATATATATATATATATACATTCCTCCCCATCCCGTCCCAAATCCTTGTCCTGATCCCTTCCCGGTGTTTCCCGGTGTATATATATATATACATATATATATATATATATATATGTATATATATATATATATATATACATATATATATATATATATATATATATATATATATATATATATATATATATATATATATATATATATATATATATATATATATATATATATATATATATATATATATATATATATATAACTGAAAGCTCACACCCCAGGTGACTCGAACCTATACTGCCAGAAGCAATGCAACTGATGTACAGGATCCCATAACCATTCGACCGACACAACCGGACAGTACTTTCCCTTCCCGGTGGGAGGGAAAGGCAGCTGGGATGGCTAGGAGGAAGAAAGGTGGTGCAGAGACCACCGTCAGTCACCTCTCAACTGTCCACACACACACACACACACACACACACACACACACACACACACACACACACACACACACACACACACACACACACACACACACATGGGTTCTGGACAGGGAAATCATGCCTAACAAACCTTTTAGAATTCTATGACAAAGTAACAAGGATAAGGCAGGACAGAGAAGGCTGGGCAGACTGCATATTTCTTGACTGCCAAAAGGCCTTTGATACAGTACCGCACATGAGACTGCTATACAAACTTGAGAAGCAGGCAGGAGTAAGCGGAAAGCCCTAGCATGGCTGAGGAACTACCTAACAGGAAGGAGCTAGAGGGTAGTGGAAAGGGGCGAGAAGTCGGACTGGTGAACAGTAACGAGTGGAGTACCTTAAAGGATCGGTGCTGGGCCCAATCCTCTTTCTAATTTTCGTAAATGATATGTTTACAGGAGTGGAATCATACATGTCAGTGTTTCCGGATGACGCAAAATTAATGAGAAGAGTTGTGACAGATGAAGTAGGATCCTCCAAGAGGACTTAAACAGGTTGCAGAGATGGTCAGGGAAATGGCTACTGGAGTTCAACAACAGTAAATGTAAAGTTATGGAAATGGGATCAGGTGATAGACGACCAAAAGGACAGTACACAATGAAGGGGAACTGCCTACCTGTAACGATTCGAGAAAGAGACCTGGGAGTGGATGTGACACCTAATCTAACTCCTGAGGCACATATAAATAGGATAACGACAGCAGCGTACTCTACACTGGCGAAAATTAGAACTTAATTCAGAAACCTAAGTGAGGAGGCTTTTAGGGCGCTTTACACTGCCTACGTGAGACCCGTCTTAGAGAATGCCGCGCCATCATGGAGCCCCCACCTGAAGAAATACATAAGGAAACTAGAGAAAGTTCAGAGGTTTGCGACGAGGCTTGTTCCAGAGCTACGAGGGATGGGATATGAAGAACGTCTGAGGGAACTGAACCTTACGACACTAGAGAAAAGAAGGGAGAGAGGAGATATGATAGGAACATATAAAATACTCAGGGGATTTGACAAAGTGGAAATAGATGAAATGTTCACACGTAATAATAACAGAACGTGGGGACATGGGTGGAAACTGGAAACTCAGATGAGTCACAGAGATGTTAGGAAGTTTTTTTATAGCGTGAGAGTAGTGGGAAAATGGAATGCACTTGGGGAACAGGTTGTGGAAGGAAACTCTATTCATAATTTTAAAACTAGGTATGATAGGGAAATGGGACAGGAGTCATTGCTGTAAACAACCGATGGCTGGAAAGGCGGGATCCAAGAGCCAATGCTCGATCCTGCAAGCACAAATAGGTTAGTAGTACAAATAGGTGAGTAAACACACACACACACACACACACACACACACACACACACACACACACACACACACACACACACACACACACACACACAGATGGAATGCATTAGGCAGTGATGTGGTGGAGGCTGACTCCATACACAGTTTTAAGTGTAAATATGATAGAGCCCAATAGGCTCAGGAATCTGTACACCAGTTGATTGACAGTTGAGAGGCGGGACCAAAGAGCCAAAGCTCAACCCCCGCAAGCACAAATAGGTGAGTACAAATAGGTGAGTACACACACACACACGCACGCACACACACACACACACACACACACACACACACACACACACACACACACACACACACACACACACACACACTTTCATTAACGGAGACGACAAAAACAGATTTATCTGGGAATTTAAACAAATAAAAGTTAAAAAAGTTATTGTTATGCTCCGCCTGTTGGTGTATTAAAGAGTCTGTGACTCCTGTGTTGCCGTGGCAACGGCCGTGTCCCAGAGGCACTCCCGCCCATGTTATCTCCGTGGCTCTTGTGTACAGGTGTGAAGACAGGTGTGTACAGGTGTGTGCAGGTGTGACGGCAATTAAGTAACCTTTTGTGAGGAGTGGGAAGTACTTCTCCCGTGGGGAGGTAAGTGCCTCTCCCATAAGAGCAACAGAGACAAGTGCCTCTCCCGTGAGGGCAAGAGAGGGGAGTGCCTCTCCCGTCAGGGCAAGAGAGGGGAGTGGCTCTCCCGTCAGGGCAAGAGACGGAGTGGCTCTCCCGTCAGGGCAAGAGAGGGGAGTGGCTCTCCCGTGAGGGCAAGAGAGGGGAGTGGCTCTCCCGTGAGGGCAAGAGAGGGGAGTGGCTCTCCCGTGAGGGCAAGAGAGGGGAGTGCCTCTCCCGTGAGGGCAAGAGAGGGGAGTGCCTCTCCCGTGAGGGCAAGAGAGGGGAGTGCCTCTCCCGTGAGGGCAAGAGGGGAGTGCCTCTCCCGTCAGGGCAAGAGAGGGGAGTGCCTCTCCCGTGAGGGCAAGAGAGGGGAGTGCCTCTCCCGTCAGGGCAAGAGAGGGGAGTACCTCTCCCGTCAGGGCAAGAGAGGGGAGTGCCTCTCCCGTGAGGGCAAGAGAGGTAAGTGCCTCTTCCCTACCCTGCAGCTTTTATTACTTCCTGCCTCCTTGGGTATACGTTCTTTATTGTATACTCCACTGTGATTTATACAGTATACTCCGGTGTATAAGTTGTATTGGTAAACCCCTACACGTGTGGTCGGGCTCCCGTGTTCTAAGGCAGCGTCATGTTAAGGGTGTTCACCAGTGGCAGAGTTGTGTGTTGTGTCTCGGGTTGAACACCCTTAACTTTGCCTTTCCTTCCTACACTGTTTCTCTCACCTCACTGTGATTCCTTCTGTGCTCCGCTGTGCTCCGCTGTGCTCCCCTGTGCTCCCCTGTGCTTCCCTGTGCTCCGCTCCCCGCGCGGTGCTCTTCAATCTCTCGCTGGTTTAAAGTTTCTGGTACAGTCATTCCAGTCTGGCTGCACCGTCCGCCTCTCCCCTCCTTCAGTGATTACATTTCCTTTTCCATGTTGCAGTTTTCGCCACTCTCACTACGCCCGTAAGCCGTCTCTTGTTCCCCTTATGCTGGGTGGGTGGGACCAGTGTGCCCTGGACCCTCTTCCCTCGTGCTCCCTCTCTCTCTCTCTCCCTTCCTCCCTCTCACACACACTCCCCTTCCCCTCTGTCTCACTCACCTTCTCCCTCTCACACACACTCCCCCTCCTCCCTCTCTCTCATATAACCCAATGCTCTTCGGTCGGTGTTGCCGCACAAACCGCGCTTCGGGGCTTCGGTCGACCCCAAACTGCTATTTTATCTCTCCAGAAGAAAAAATTGACGCAGAGAAAGGAGTTTTCTTCCAAACTACTGGAGATCCACCAGACTGTGGCGGATGGAAGCAATTACCTCGGCTCAGAGGAGACAGTTGGTCACCTCCGTGTCCATGGTCTCAGGGGGGGGGGGCGACCCTGATTCCCCCCCCCCCCACACACACACACTGGGAAACATGCAGCAAGTGTTAGTCCGTTACCTTTGGACGGGTCATCAACAAGGGATCTGTGACAATCATGCTCAGATACAAAAACAAGTGGGCATAGTTTCTTTCACCTGATGCCTCTGTTCACCTAGCAGTAGTAAATAGGTACGTGATAGTGAAACAGCTCCTCGGGGCTGCCTCCTGGGGCTGTGTGTGTGTGTGTGTGTGTGTGTGTGTGTGTGTGTGTGTGTGTGTGTGTGTGTGTGTGTGTGAGGGAGAGAGAAATGTGTAGTATATATGATAGAGGTAATATAGGTCTGGCAACCAACATAAGACAACCGACGGTTAGAAAGGCAGGTTCCAAGAGCTAACAGCTCGATCCTGCAGGCACAAATAGTAAATACACACACACACACACACACACACACACACACACACACACACAGACACATACACACAGACACACACACACACACACACACACACACACACACACACACACACACACACACACACACACACACACACACACACACACACACACACACACACACATTTATACATGAGTGAACAAAGTCAAAACCTCCCCATAAGCTGACGTGTTCTTGGGGCTGGCAAATCAATAACAAATAACAGTTTTCAGAAGCCGTGTTGTCGTAACCTTTGCTACCCAGAAGTGACCACACACACTCTGTGTGTGTGTGTCCTCACATAACTGTGCTTGCACGACAGGATCTCTGCTCTTGGGCCCCCGCCTGTTAATTAAGCTGGCGGTCATCTAATGCCCCGATGCACGACCGAGGGCATGTATTTTTTTTATTATTAACACATTTAGGTACGTGTGCATTTGTGCAGCTGCCCGTGACTACATGAAGGGAAGTACAGTGTATCAAAAAGCTAGCTACGTGGTGCTAAAAATCCCCATCACACAGGATGGTTAGTCATACAGAGGCATGTGATAAGTAGTCTGCTCTGGCAGACTACTGATATCCTGACCAGGTCGTGTTGACTTGCATGATTCTCTCTAGTATGGTTGGAAGCTTCAGTTCTTCTCTTATGTTGATGATTCTTGTGCATCTCGGGGCACCAAGAATTATCCTCGTGGCTTCATTCTGCACTACTTCAAGTTTGTCCGACACAGAGGCGGGGAAGTTAATTAGGTGCAGAGCATTATAATCAACGAGAGATCTAACAAACATCATATAGAATAATCTAGCAAATTTAATATTTATACCAATATTCTTACCAGTAAGTGTTTTGAGTGGTTTAAGTCATTCTTTTAACCTATCTTGAGGTTATCTTGAGATGATTTCGGGGCTTAGTGTCCCCGCGGCCCGGTCCTCGACCAAACCTCCACCCCCAGGAAGCAGCCCGTAGCAGCTATCTAACTCCCAGTAACTTACTATTTACTGCTAGGTAACAGAGACATCAGGGTGAAAGAAACATTTTGCCCATTTGTCTCCGCCTCCACCGGGGATCGAACCCAGAACCTCAGGACTACGAATCCGAAGCGTTGTCGACCCAGCTGTCAGGCGCCCCTGCGGTGTAGATCGTTTATAACGCCACTGTTAATACCAGCTCCAAGGTATTGTGCTGCCTACACGTTTCAATGTTCTGGTTGTTGACCTTAAAAGTTATTGGGACATGAGTTTTCTCTTGGGGATGGAGAACTCTGGATTTAGTTATAGAGATAACAAGTCCACATTCAATGATTTTAGCAGCGAGTGAATCAAGAAGAGCTTGCAGTCTAATTTGGGTATTTGCAACAATGCATGTGTGTATATAATAATTTTAAACATTAAAGTCTACGTATGTTAACATCCACAGCTACCTGCTCTTTTAATGCTATTTACTTACTACACTAAAGTTAAATAACTCTGTTCTTCCATCCATGTCTTACCTGCATCTCTGGTTTCATTCATAGTCTTTGGTTCTGCTGTTATATCTTCTAAATAGTTCGACCTTACCTAGTTTGTCAGTATCGTTTAGGATCTTACATGTCGCAATCATATCTCATCTTTCCTAGCTCTTATCTAATATAGTAGAATTCAGTTCCCTCTTGTCTTTCCTCACACTGAACCATCTCAGTTATGGGGCCAGACTCGTCTCATATTTTTTTTTTTTCAAATTTTGTTTTGTTTCAGAGCCTCCAGAGCCTCCATGCAGAGCCTCCATGCAGAGTCTTCAGAGACTCTTGTGCTTCCAGAGCCTCTAGGTCCTTTATAGACTCCGGAGCCTTCAGCGAGCATTCATTAGTGTATTTCCATTCTTGCTAGTGTGGGTAGTATCATAGCTCTTGCTAGTGTGGGTAGTATCATAGCTCTTGCTAATATGGGTAGTATCATAGCTCTTGCTAGTATGGGTAGTATCATAGCTCTTGCTAATATGGGTAGTATCATAGCTCTTGCTAGTATGGGTAGTATCATAGCTCTTGCTAGTATGGGTAGTATCATAGCTCTTGCTAGTATGGGTAGTATCATAGCTCTTGCTAATATGGGTAGTATCATAGCTCTTGCTAGTATCGGTAGTATCATAGCTCTTGCTAGTATGGGTAGTATCATAGCTCTTGCTAGTATGGGTAGTATCATAGCTCTTGCTAGTATGGGTAGTATCATAGCTCTTGCTAGTGTGGGTAGTATCATAGCTCTTGCTAGTGTGGGTAGTATCATAGCTCTTGCTAGTGTGGGTAGTATCATAGCTCTTGCTAGTGTGGGTAGTATCATAGCTCTTGCTAGTGTGGGTAGTATCATAGCTCTTGCTAGTGTGGGTAGTATCATAGCTCTTGCTAGTATGGGTAGTATCATAGCTCTTGCTAGTATGGGTAGTATCATAGCTCTTGCTAGTATGGGTAGTATCATAGCTCTTGCTAGTATGGGTAGTATCATAGCTCTTGCTAGTGTGGGTAGTATCATAGCTCTTGCTAGTATGGGTAGTATCATAGCTCTTGCTAGTGTGGGTAGTATCATAGCTCTTGCTAGTATGGGTAGTATCATAGCTCTTGCTAGTATGGGTAGTATCATAGCTCTTGCTAGTATGGGTAGTATCATAGCTCTTGCTAGTATGGGTAGTATCATAGCTCTTGCTAGTGTGGGTAGTATCATAGCTCTTGCTAGTATGGGTAGTATCATAGCTCTTGCTAGTATGGGTAGTATCATAGCTCTTGCTAGTATGGGTAGTATCATAGCTCTTGCTAGTATGGGTAGTATCATAGCTCTTGCTAGTGTGGGTAGTATCATAGCTCTTGCTAGTGTGGGTAGTATCATAGCTCTTGCTAGTATGGGTAGTATCATAGCTCTTGCTAGTATGGGTAGTATCATAGCTCTTGCTAGTATGGGTAGTATCATAGCTCTTGCTAGTATGGGTAGTATCATAGCTCTTGCTAGTATGGGTAGTATCATAGCTCTTGCTAGTGTGGGTAGTATCATAGCTCTTGCTAGTATGGGTAGTATCATAGCTCTTGCTAGTGTGGGTAGTATCATAGCTCTTGCTAGTATGGGTAGTATCATAGCTCTTGCTAGTGTGGGTAGTATCATAGCTCTTGCTAGTGTGGGTAGTATCATAGCTCTTGCTAGTATGGGTAGTATCATAGCTCTTGCTAGTGTGGGTAGTATCATAGCTCTTGCTAGTATGGGTAGTATCATAGCTCTTGCTAGTATGGGTAGTATCATAGCTGTGTTGACCAGCCTCACCTGCACACCCCGCCCTCAAAAGTCGATTAAGATCTACACAAAATACGGAAATTAAAGATCTTTCAGAGTGAACCAATGCCTTCAAACAATCTTTGACGGAATATATAGAACAACAACGACAAGATCTGTGGATACGAAAACCGCTGGCACTTGGTGCCTGGGGTTTCTCAAGTCGATTGTCTCCATCCACAATCGACTTGAGAATGGTCCAGGACGGACCGAAACGTCGTCGTCCCTTCATTTTCTAGTGTGTTTTCTGGTCAACATATTTTAGCCACGTTATTGTGACTCATCGTCTGCGGAGGAATGAGTCCTGAAAGACATTATTGCTAGAAACGTGATCCACTACCGACATCAACCAAAAGATAGAGTTGACGATCTACTACAAGAGCTAAAAGATCACTAATCTGCGCATGAAGAACCTCCCGACACACACAGCGACAAGTCTTGAAATAGACGAATATCCTCTGTCATCACACTCCCATTCGGGGACTGTCAGCCCCAACGATCTCAGTACATAGGCAAGACAACATCTGTTTCAAGGCGCCTGATGATGGC
Organism: Procambarus clarkii; assembly: GCF_040958095.1. Classification (NCBI taxonomy): domain Eukaryota; kingdom Metazoa; phylum Arthropoda; class Malacostraca; order Decapoda; family Cambaridae; genus Procambarus; species Procambarus clarkii. The sequence continues at coordinate 10,300,148 of NC_091217.1, read as the reverse complement.
AAATAACAAGGCTACATCAAAGAACACATCCTCTCTACCAACACCCATATCATCACCAGAGATATCCTGACCAACAACACCGGACTTGACGGATACAACAACAATAAAAGGTTTGACATCGCCGAAGCACTACATATCAGACAATTTCAGCAATTATTAACACACAGAGGTACATTCTCCCACCTTCAAGAACACCATAGGAGTATTGTATGTATCCAACACACTGACCCAATCATCACAAGAACATAAAAATTAAGTAATTTCCAGAA
>NC_091217.1:10264879-10294879 GCF_040958095.1 Procambarus clarkii | reverse complement strand
TTTTTTTCCGTCAGAAATCTTAAAAGGATAATTCGGACGTAATTGGGTTCAAATTGAGTTTTCGTAATGAAGTTAATTAATCGATCGTCTGAGGCACGTGCGTCTTGTCTCTTGACTACACTCTGACGCAGTTTGTATCACTGACGTCTTGGTTGTTGTGAGACGTCTGTGGACGTTGGGAGACGTCTGTGGACGTTGTGAGACATCTGTGGACGTTGTGAGACGTTTGTGGACGTTGTGAGACGTCTGTGGACGTTGTGAGACGTTTGTGGACGTTGTGAGACGTCTGTGGACATCGTGAGACGTCTGTGGACGTTGGGAGACGTCTGTGGACATTGTGAGACGTCTGTGGACGTTGGGAGACGTCTGTGGACGTTGGGAGACGTCTGTGGACGTTGTGAGACGTCTGTGGACGTTGTGAGACGTCTGTGGTCGTTGTGAGACGTCTGTGGACGTTGTGAGACGTCTGTGGACATCGTGAGACGTCTGTGGACGTTGGGAGACGTCTGTGGACATTGTGAGACGTCTGTGGACATTGTGAGACGTCTGTGGACGTTGGGAGACGTCTGTGGACGTTGAGAGACGTCTGTGGACGTTGTGGACGTTGTGAGACGTCTGTGGACGTTGTGAGACGTCTGTGGTCGTTGGGAGACGTCTGTGGACGTTGGGAGACGTCGTGGTTACCTGTATATCCACGCCATTAAAATTGTCTCCTCCGTTGTATTGGTTTTACGCCGTTTACTGCGTAATTCTTCAACACCTTTCTTACTGCAGGAACTTAAAGACGAAACTTGGCTTTGCTCCCATAATCCCCCCCCCCTCCTCCCTAGTAGGACAGGAAGACTTGCCTCTAAGTCTTCCTGTCCTACAGGACGGGTGACAGGCTCACCACCACGCCTCCAGAGATTACTTACACATTTAACAATGTTTAATTTTAAATTAAGATATATTTTGTGTTGGCAAATATTGCTCCTGGTTTTTATTCTTACCTTTTGACATATTAATGGGACAGTTACTCATATTTTACACGAGAAAATAAAGTTATTTTAAATAGTTTATATATTTATATATAGATATATTTATATTTATATTATATTTATATTATATTATATTATTTACGATATAAATATTATATTTATATTATATTATATTTATATTATATATTTATATTATTTAAATAGTATGTATTTTTTTGCTTTATGTATAATGCCTCTCCGATGTCCAGACTTCTGTTGTGGCTGTATCTGTCGATTATCTTGGTGTTGTCTGTGCGTATGTCTCTGGTGATGGTCCGCTTAAGACTATGTTCTTTAATAGGTCCTTGCTGCTTCTGCATTGTTAGACATCTTGAAAGAGATGTTGTTGTCTTACCTATATATTGAATTCGTTGGAGCTGACAGTCCCCAAGTGGGCGTGTGAAGGCATAGACAACATTCGTCTCTTTCAAGGGGGTTTGTTTGGTGTCTGGAGAGTGTGTCGGAAATCCTACACTAACATACTTACCGCGATAAGATGTTAATTTACATTAGTTTGTCATAAAAGAATTATAGAGGGGGGGAGATCCGTGACGTCATCACACAACACGTATCCATAAAACAACAATCTAGTTTCACGTAGAATCAATCACGTATTAAACTCGATAGAAAAGTGTTCTCTATGACTTAAACTTAAATAAATTTACCATAACATTAAAGGCTCCCTCCCATTGTCAATAAGCCAGAAAATAGAACCATATTTCTGGGGGCGGCGGGAGGACCAGGGAGCCTGGACGACATTATGTAAACAAAGAGGCTCCTCGTCAAAGTGATGTACCTTGCATACATCATATCTTTATTGGATTATGCTGCACCTCTGCTTGCCTTGATGCATGAAAGAAAGCTTGGAGGGCTTGAAATATTGCAGAACGAAGCCTTGAGGGTAATCCTTGGGTGCCCTCGTACCACAAAGATACTTAACATGAGAAAGGAACTTAATATTCCGAGAGTTTTGATCGTGTTACTGAAATTAACTGTCAAATTGGTATAAAAATGTTTAGGCTAGCTCATCCTAACCCTCGCACAGAAGCCATCCAAAATTTCTTTATTGAAAGTCAACATTGTTCCAAATGGATAACTAAAACTGGAACTGAACTCATAATGTACAAATTATAATCAAATTTATAATTTGTACCAAGAGAGACAACAACGGCACTTTCCTGCACCGTGGGAGGTTACACCCTTTCCAGTTTTAATCACTCACTTTCCACCCAAGAAGCAAATTAGAGATCAGCCCAAGCTTCGTCTTCAAGCAAAGCTCAACGCCTTAAGCCACATTGATGTTCTGACCACAGAGCATTCTCTCTCTCAAATCATATACACTGATGGTTCCTTACACTGCCCCACGGGTGCAGCTGGAAGTGCAGTTATCCTGACAATGGGCGATGGCTTATATTTTAAATGGGGAGTCCGTATAAACAACTGGGCCTCTACCCTTCAGACCGAACTATTTGCCTTGCTTCTTGCACTGAAATGTGTACAAATCTCCAAACTTGATACATTAATTGTAAGTGACTCTTTATCATCCTTAATGGCTCTCAACTCTAAGACATAACTGTAACATGCTCGTGTCTGAAGCTAGACACAAATACAACAAAATTATTAATGATGGTAACAGAGTTCATTTCATATGGTCTCCATCTCATGTTGGCCTCCGAATGCATGATAGAGCTGATAAGTTAGCCAAAGAATCTGCCCTTAAAGGATAAATTGAGTATAACCTTGGATTGTCAATAAGTAATCTGAGTACACCAAAAACTTCAACGAAATCTTGTAGATCTGAGGCAAAGTGAAATCGACACCAGTAATTCCATCTATCATCATACTATCATGCAAGAGGAGCCACACATCTATGGTTCATCCAGTAAAATCAGCAGACTTCTTAGATGTTACTACTGCTCGGCTTAGACTCGGTTACAAGTATCTCTGGGAATTTTCGTTATCTGCTGATGTAGACCTGACCAAATGTAAACTGTATCAACAAAATTATCCGCACACCCTCCGTCACTATGTGATGGAGTGCGAAAAGATACGTGAATTCAGAGAAATTCTATAACAAATGTTCCAGCAATGCGTAAATATTTCATTCAAAATGATCTGCTACCAGAAATTTTAGCCAAATATCCCCAGTTTGCTAACTGTAGGTAGTAACTAAGTGACTGTAACCTATCCACCGCTGCCCACTGGATGGGGGGCGGTGTGCAGGACAAACATATCAATTGTGACACTAGCTCTCCACATATGTCAGTTGCTTAATTTAGAAACTGTAATTGTGGTCGATTCTCGAGCCCATTGTGGATGTGACGATGTGTATTGAATTTTGTAACTAGCTCATCAAGATTCGTAACTTGCTTAGCCAAATTAATTGTGGGGCTCAGTCCCTGAGTCCATTATGTGCCTCTGTAACCCTTTCCACTACCGCCCACAAGATGGGTATGGGGTGCATAATAAATGAATCTAAACTAAACTAACTCCTCGAGAGGTCTGCGACACTACAAAGATCTGATATTTCAATCGCCCAAGAGTGATTCCGCCACACCGACCTCACCAACTACGGAAGTACCTTTATTTCCGGTTTGAACTAGCTATCTTTTATTAGGAGGCCTGATAACATTAGACATTAACAAGCCTGGTTTAACCAATTACACAATCCTAATGTATAAATATCACATTTTATTGACTATAATATTGTTGCATAATTGTTATGGTGTAAATATTCGGCAGGTAACCTGTGAGGAACTGAAGAAATCATAGAGAGCTGTTAACACTTACGAGAGTGTGTACAGATGCTGTCCTTGCTCTAACAAGGACCAACAGCCGCCATTAAGACAGGTCCAGGACAGACCTCATGTGGCAGACGTTGTCTGGGTCTGAGGTTGGAGGACCAGCACTCACACTTCCTTAACAGCTAAGCTGTGGCCCATATTACACTAACCCATTTCAGCAGTAGTATTAACAAACATAAAAATGTAAGTAGGTTATTAATATGCATTATTTGTGGTATAGGCTATATATACCCCCCCCCCCCACACACACACACAACTTGTGTACAGTAAACACCTCGCAGGATAACTGAAATATACAGTTCCCTTTAAATTAATAATAATAAATTTAAGTAAGTTCAATAAATCAATACTTTACTATAAATAAATTAAAAATAAATAAATTCCTGCTGGTAAAATACCCCACAGAGTTCTTGATGAGGAAGTTAGCAGTCTTCTTGCTCTTATAGTGTATTATTAGTTCAACCTTCAGCTTGGTGTCAGTAGGGCTCACGTGTCTGTCAGTAATGTTCTTCAGGAGCCTCTCCTCCGTGTTGTGGGTCGCGGAGGAGTTCCTGAAGAATAGTTTACTAGCAGGGAGCGATGATGTAGTGTTGTGGTGTGTTGTAACTGTCGTCTGGCGGCGACCCTTCCTTTGGATAACCTTCCTCGACATATCCAATCGAGTTCTTGGTAGAGTAAGAGAGATCCTGATGTGTTTTAATTGATATTTTTAATGGATTAAAAAATACATATTTTTATATCCATTAGCAGACTTGATATTTACTCGTTATCACTAGTCAAATTTATTAATCAAAGGTATTCTTTACCTTCTAATATTTCAAGTGTTCTTCAACCAATAATGCAGTGATTCCCATCCAGGGTGACGGAACACTGCAGTTTTACTATAGATAAAAGTGTGGCTATACACAGTCAGGAAGGGTTAGGGGGCAGCAGGAGGCACACTTATCATGCCCTACCACCTTGCACCCTGGACCCTTAACCTTCTACATCCTCCCTCTTCAAATAATCACTTTATCTAACAATAACTTTTGCAGTTTTATTGAGGTTTTGTGATATAATGGCGGCAGTCGTCACTGATATCAACTTTTGTCTCCAAATCTTATCTGTCATTTTGTGTGTACCAGCTTGTTTAATACTTTGTGTATGTCTGTCTGCTTGTGTATGTTTGTGTATCTGTGTTGTACTGCTTCTTTTGTATGTTAGTCTGTGTTTGTATGTGTCGCTTTAGTTTGTTGTGTGTCTGCTTTTAGTGTCCGTCTGTCTTCCTCCTCTTTCACTACCACCTCTTCCTCTTCAATTACATGTGAGAGCCTGCCTCACCCCTCCTGCCTGCCTCCCTGCCTGGCCTTATCTTGCCTCTCTTATCCTTGTCCCTCAGCTTTTATCCCTTCCTCTCTGGCCTACTCCTCTCCACCACCTTCCATATTCCCATTTCCCTGCCTTCCCTCCCCCGCCCCTGCCTCACCCTTCTGCCTCCCCACTTCCTCCCACCCTCCCCCACCTGTGTCTGGCCGCCCTGGGAGACCAGACACCTGGCCTCCCCAGGGGTCTCTACTGTCCCCGGGCCTTCACCGTCATGTCCCCACACAGGGAGTAGGAGAACCTGCTGTGTACCTTGTGGACGGACACAGCCGTTGTCTTCCACGGTCTCATGCTGTCACTAGTAACAAGCCTGTCAGCCTAAGAGCCAGCCAGCCAGCCACCATAGGAGCCAGCCAGCCAGCCTACGTAGGCTACCTTTCGCCATGCGGTGTGACCATTGTCCAGGCCACACACCCCGCCAGCATCCCTAGTAGAGCCACGTCCCTGGCAGAGCCACATTCCCGGTAGAGCCACATCCCTGGTAGAGCCACATCCCTGGTAGAGCCACATCCCTGGTAGAGCCACATCCCTGCTAGGGCCACATCCCTGCTATTGCCACATCCCTGCTAGGGCCACATCCCTGCTAGGGCCACATCCCTGCTATAGCCACATCCCTGCTAGGGCCACATCCCTGCTAGAGCCACATCCCTGCTATAGCCACATCCCTGCTAGGGCCACATCCCTGCTAGAGCCACATCCCTGCTAGAGCCACATCCCTGCTAGAGCCACATCCCTGCTAGAGCCACATCCCTGCTAGAGCCACATCCCTGCTAGAGCCACATCCCTGCTAGAGCCACATCCCTGCTAGAGCCACATCCCTGCTAGAGCCACATCCCTGCTAGAGCCACATCCCTGCTAGAGCCACATCCCTGCTAGGGCCACATCCCTGCTAGAGCCACATCCCTGCTAGGGCCACATCCCTGCTAGAGCCACATCCCTGCTAGAGCCACATCCCTGGTAGAGCCACAGCGGGTGCTGATGGTAATGTGAGCACCACAGCCTATTAAGTCAATCCACGGATTGCTCTCTCTAACTGCCGGCCATCTGCATAATGAAGAGTGTTCCGGTCAACTCTTCCAGCCAGACTCAGCCAAGATAAACAGGAGCAGCAGCCAAGTGGTAGGATAACGAGGGAGCCACTTTGTTACGGCCGCGCGTGACCTCCACTTTGCTCAATTCTCTTTTTATATTCAATTCCTGGAAAGCAAAAATGATTCATGGTTTTTCTGAAACAGAAGAGAGGCCAGCGCTCATCGTAGCATCAGGAAGCGTGTTAGCTTGTTCTCAATTGTTGTTCCTGGCCACAGTCTACCTCCCTCTTGTATACTGTTGTTCCTGGCCACAGTCTACCTCCCTCTTGTATACTGTTGTTCCTGGCCACAGTCTACCTCCCTCTTGTATACTGTTGTTCCTGACCACAGTCTACCTCCCTCTTGTATACTGTTGTTCCTGGCCACAGTCTACCTCCCTCTTGTATACTGTTGTTCCTGGCCACAGTCTACCTCCCTCTTGTATACTGTTGTTCCTGGCCACAGTCTACCTCCCTCTTGTATACTGTTGTTCCTGGCCACAGTCTACCATCCCACCTCTACTGCCACGCCCACCTCTACTGCCACGCCCACCTCCATGCATTAGTTAACTTGATTAAGAAGAGAGTATGAGGGCAAGCACCGCGGAAGCCCCGGCCACACTCGGGACCAGCGGTGAGAGACGGGAGGAGTGAGCTACATCTCACTCCTCCGTGGTCACTCTCAGGTTGGTGACTGGTGGAGCAACACGCTTGTATTAGTCATGTAGGTCGCTCATGGTGTGTGTGTGTGTACTCACCTAGTTGTGCTTGTGGGGGTTGAGCTTTGGTCCCGCCTCTCAGCCGTGAATCTACTTATGTACAGATTCCGGAGCCTACTGCGCTCTGTCATATCTATATTTGAAACTGTATATGGAGTCAGCCTCCACCACATCACTTCCTAATGCCTAGCTTTACTAACCCTATACGAGCCCTTTACTAACTACTCTGACACTGAAAAAGTTCTTTCTAATGTCCCTGTGACTCATTTAGGTACTCAGCTTCCACCTCTGTCCCCTTGTTCGCGTACCACCCGTGTTAAATAATCCATCCTTGTCTATCCTGTCAATTCCCCTGAGAATTTTGTAGGTGGTGATCATGTCTCCCCGACCTTCAGTCCCCCGAACTCTTCTGTCTTCTGAAAGGTTAGGAAAAGGATAATATATTCAACAAACTACATCTGAAAGGTTAGGAAAAGGATAATATATTCAACAAACTACATCTGAAAGGTTAGGTTAAAGGGTTGGGGAATAAGAACATAAGATAGAACCTACTAAATACACTAAGATTACAAGAGGTTAGGTTAAGGGGTTGGGAAATAAGAACATAAGATAGAACCTACTAATACAACTTATGGGCAACTTGATGAACTTTAACAAATAACCCTTGATCTGCAAAAATGACCATTTGAGAAATTAGCCCTTGAAACGAGTAAGTTCCCATATATAACAAAAATCCTTTGAGATGGTTAAATACCCAATCTTAAACAAATAACACTTGATCTGCAAAAATGACCATTTGAGAAATTAGCCCTTGAAACGAGTAAGTTCCCATATATAACAAAAATCCTTTGAAATGGTTAAATACCCAATCTTAAACAAATAACACTTGAAATGCAAAAACGTCCATTTGAGAAATTATCCCTTGAAATGAGTAAATGCCCATATATAACAAAAATTCTTTGAAATGCTTAAATATTCAATCTCTAACAAATAGCACTTGAAATGCAAAAACGTCCATTTGAGAAATTATAATTCTTTGAAATGCTTAAATATCCAATCTCTAACAAATAGCACTTGAAATGCATAAGTAACCATTTGAGAAATTAACTAATGAAATGAGTAAATGAATATGAGACGATGATTGACGAAACACAAAGACAAGAAGGAATACTTAAGTTAGATCATGTCTGGTTGGACTAGATAAGTTAGGATACATCACTTTGGGAAAGTAAGATTAAGTTAGGTAAGACAAGTTAGGTTAGGATAGGATAGGTAAAGTTAGGTAAGATAGGGAAGGTAAGGTAAGTTATGTTAAGCAGAATAAGTTAGGTAAGTTAAGTTAGGATAGGTAAAGTTAGGTTAAGTTAGGGAAGGTAAGGTAAGTTATGTTAGGATAGGTAAAGTTAGGTAAGATAGGGAAGGTAAAGGTAAGTTATGTTAGGATAGGTAAAGTTAGGTAAGATAGGGAAGGTAAGGTAAGGTATGTTAGGATAGGTAAAGCTAGGTTTAGGAACGTTACGTTAACTAAGTAACATTGGGTGGAGAGGATAGGTTACGTAGGTTTGAACAGTGTAGTTCAGAGAACAGTTTTAGGGTAAAGCAACTAAGAAAATATGTTTTAACAGAAATGCAGGTTTGGTATGAAAAGCTGAACTAGTTACATTTTGGAGAGAAAATTGTATGACTGAAGATGTCTTAAAGAATAACATGATGGAAGAAGGAGAGTTTCTTTGATGAATGAAGGTGTCTTAGAGAACAACTTTGGAGAACGAAGATGAATTAGAGATCGCTTTGATGACTCTGAGAATAACTCTGGTCAATGAATATGGATTGGAAAGTTTCTCTAATGAACGAAGGTGAGTTAAGATTAACTTTTATGATTTAGAGAACATCTTTGGTAGCTCTGAGAAAGACTTTGTTGTCTTAGAGAATAACTTTCAGGACTTAGAGAATGTCTTTGATGAATGGAAGTGAGTTAGAGAATAACATATCATGACTGAGAATAACTTTTGATAACTCTTAGAACAACTTTGATGTCTTAGAGAATAACTTTAGATGTCTCTGAGAATGTCTTTGGATAACTCTGAGATTAACTTTGATGTCTTTGAAACAACTTTGACGTCTCTTGGAATAACTTTTGTGGACATGAGAATATCTTTGGATAACTCTGAGATTAACTTTGATAGCTCTGGGAATAACTTTTATGATTTTGAGAACATCTTTGATGTCTTGGAGAACAACATTGATGTTTAGAGAACAACTTTGATGACCAAGATTAACTTTAGATGTCTCTGAGAATAACTTTATAACATAGAAATTAACTTTAGATGTCTCTGAAAATAACTTTGATGACCAAGATTAACTTTAGATGTCTCTGAGAATAACTTTATAACATAGAAATTAACTTTAGATGTCTCTGAAAATAACTTTGATGACTTCGAGAATACCATTTGATGACTCTGAGAACAAGTTTGATAGCTCTGAGAATAACTTTAGATGTCTCTGAAAATAACTTTGATGAAAGAAGATGTCTTAGATTAACTTTTGATGACTTTGAAAACAAGTTTGATGAACAAAGATGTTTTGAAAGTTTCTCTGACGAACGAAGGTGACTCTGAGAATAACTTTTATGTCTTAGAGAAGAACATTGATGGTTTAGAGAGAATATCTTTGATGAAAAATGATGTCTTAGATTAACTTTGATGACTCTGTGAATAAGTTTGATGACTTTGAGAACAAGTTTGATAGCTCTGAGAATGACTTTTATGCCTCTGAGAATAACTTTGATGAATAAAGATGTTTTGGAAAGTTTCTCTGAAGAACGAAGGTGACTCTGAGAATAACTTTTGTTAGCTCTTTGAATAACTTTGATGTCTTTGAAACAACTTTGATGAACGAGAGTGAGTTAGAGATTACCTTTGCTAACTCTGAGATCAACTTTGATGAACAAAAGAGAGTTAGAGATTACATTTGATAACTCTAAGATTAACTTTAGATGTCTCCGAGACAAACTTTTATAACATAGAAATTAACTTTAATGACCAAAGTGAGTTAGAGAATACCTTTTGATGACTCCGAGAATAATTTTGATAGCTCTGAGAATGACTTTTGTTGTCTTGGAATAACTTTTGATTGTTCTGAGAATAACTTTTGTTGTCTCGGAATAACTTTTGATTGTGCTGAGAATAACTTTGAGGGCTTAGAGAATGTCTTTGATGAATGGAAGAGTCCCATTGAAGTCTTAAGGAAGTCTTTGATGTCTCGAAGGATGTCTTAGAGTGTAACTTTGGTGTCTTTGAGTAAGTCCTTGATGTATTGAAGAGCGTCTTTGATTTATCGAAGAGTAACTTTGGTGTAACGGAGAGCACCTTTGACTATTTTTTTTTCGTACTTGACGACATATAATTTTTACGAAAGTGCTGAAAAAGTTACATTTGACTATTTTAGTGCTCCACAAAGTATAAATGTCAGTTAAGAACGACGATGATAGATATCTTTGACTATATTTTCTGACTTGACGATGGATAAAGTTAGTTATGAACAGTGCTGAAAAGATTCCTTTGACAATTTTTAGCTAAGCGAAAGGCTGTTTTAGTTAAGAACAGTGTTGGAAAGAGACTACACATGACTATTTTCAGATGAGAGAAGTGATATTTTAGTTAAGAAATGACAAGGAAACATGATGAAGTAACTATTTTTAGTTGACTGATGAATACTTTAGTTAAGGAAAAAGACAAAACATGATGAACATGACTTTTTCTGATGATTGGCAGATAATTTTAGTTATGAAATGACAATGAAACATGAAGAACACGGTTATTTTCTGATGACTAGGGAATAAGTTTAGTTATGAACAGTGTTGGAAAGATTCCTTTGACAATTTTTAGTTGACTGGATAATAAGTTTAGTTGAGAAATGACGAAAGTGACTATGTTTTAGTTGATTGGCGAAAGATTTTTTTAGTTAAGGAACGTTAAATAACATGTAAGGGAAAAAACCCAGAGAACATATGGGGAACATGACAAAGAACATATGTAAGAAAAGTTGATGAATACAGTGAACATGCTGGGAATATGAACTTACAGAGAACATGAAAACATGATAAGGAGAATAGGGAATACAAAGAATGAACAATGGACTTGTGAAGAACATGGAGAATATGACAAAGAATGTAGAAAACATGTAAGTGAAGGTGAAAAACGAAGTGATCTTGTGAGGAACATGAACTTGTAGAGGAACATGAATATTGACAACGAACACAAAATATGGAAGTTAGCATGAATATTGAGTATAAAAGTTGTAAAGAGAACATGTGATGAAAATGAAAACATAGAAAATATGACTAGAATTTGTAGAGAACATAATGAGACTAAGAGAAAGATTACAGAAAAAATGGAGATACTTGTGAAAATATGAACTGAATGGGACTGTGAACATTTGAAGAACATGGAGTGAACACGGATGAGAATACGAAGAACACAGTGAATATAGAGAAAATATGCAAATACAGTACGATTATTGAAGGTTTGGATAAGTTGGGGATGAGAAGGTAAGGGAGGGAAAGGGTAAGGTGAGATGAGATGAGATGGAGGAAGGTGGGAGGGGGTGAAAGATAATTACACAGGTTGGGGTTATGTGTGTACTTGGATAAGAGTTAGGCTGGAGACGGACTTGATCGAATATATTTATGTCTGATGATCTAAGGCTGAGGAAATGGAACTTGGCTAATGTCCAGATTAATTTTACTACGTTAGAAATAAGGTGATCTTAAATCTCAGGGTGATTTAGTTGGAAAATAAAGAACTTGTACAAAATGAACTAAGCTGGGGCACAAGAGTTGAAACTTGATAACTGAACTGGTTTTTATTTACTATGTCTGAAAATGTAGTTGGGTGTTTAAATCTCAGGGGGATTTGGATTGATAGTAATGAATTTACAGGAGTGAACTTGGACAGAGGACAAGAGCTAGAGTTTTATAATTGTTTTCATCATATTTACTATGTCTGAAATACAGAGGGTAAAAATTTCGGGGAAATTGATGGTTTATTTACAAAGACTTGAGGGTGGAAGAGGGTGGGGGACGAGAGCTGGAGCTCAGTAACTGACTTGATCTTATTTACTAACTTTGAAGTATGTCTGCTTTTAATTTTAGGGAAATTGATGGGTTATTTACAAAGATACGAAAGAGAATTAAGGCGGGGACGAGAGCTGGAGCTCGATAACTGACTTGATTTTATTTACGGTGTCTGAAATACAGAGGGTAAAAAATTTAAGGGAACTTGATGGTTTATTTACAAAGATACGAAAGAGAACTAAGGCGGAGGACAAGCGCTGGAGCTTGGTAACTGTTTTGATCTTATTTACGGTGCCTGAAATATAGAGGGTAGAAATTTCAGGGAAATTGGACTGATACTAACGAAGATACGAGAGAGAGCTAAGGCGGAGGATAGGCGCTGGAGCTTGGTAACTGTTTTGATCTTATTTACGGTGCCCGAAATACAGAGGGTAGAAATTTCAGGGAAATTGGACTGATACTAACGAAGATACGAGAGAGAGCTAAGGCGGAGGATAGGCGCTGGAGCTTGGTAACTGTTTTGATCTTATTTACGGTGCCCGAAATACAGAGGGTAAAAATTTCAGGGAAATTGGACTGATACTAACGAAGATACGAGAGAGAGCTAAGGCGGAGGACAAGCGCTGGAGCTTGGTAACTAAATTACTGTATTGAACTACATTTGAAATATGATTATTTAAAATTTTAGAGGGTTTGGAATGATAGTATTCATTATACGACAGGGGACTAAGGTGGGGGAACGTGAGCTAGAACATGCTTACTAACATGATTTATTTGTGTAAAACTGACTTGCTTAATGAAAAGGAGCAAACATACGATGTTGGAAAATAGTTGAACTGAATGAAAGGAGAGAGAGAGAGAGAGGAGGGACGGTTGAGATATTATTATGGAGAAGATAAGATAAGAGGTCTGGCTGGCCGGGCGTAAGGTAAATAAAGGTGACGCGAGAGATTGCGAGGTAAGGGGGGAGGGAGGGGGGTGTGATGTACGAAACCCTGAAAACCATGACTTACACAGGTGATTTTCTAAATTTATATGAATAACTAAGGCTTACATAGACAATTTTGTAAGTTGAAAACATGTAAAATATGTCCGTAGAGTTCTCCTGGAAGCCCTAAAGAGCTACATACGTTACTTGAATTTGTCCCATAAGGCCTTAACAAACTTCTATGTCTCGGAAATTATTTTTCTAATAAGAACTTTAACAAACTCGTATGACATTATTTTTCATTATAAGAATTCCCTAATTCCAAATCTGTGACTCCCCAAATTTGCCTGAAAACCCTAAAGCGCTACAGGGGATTTTACAAATTCGCCTGAAACCCCGAAGCGCTACACGGGATTTTTTCCCCCCAGAAAAAAAAATCCTCTGTGGCGCTTACACCCTACTACTGGGGACCACAGGAGTGAGGGGACCACAGTAGTGAGGGGGACCACAGGAGTGAGGGGGGACCACAGTAGTGAGGGGGACCACAGGAGTGAGGGGACCACAGTAGTGAGGGGACCACAGGAGTGAGGGGGGACCACAGGAGTGAGGGGACCACAGGAGTGAGGGGACCACAGGAGTGAGGGGGACCATAGTATTGAGGGGACCACAGTAGTGAGGGGGACCACAGGAGTGAGGGGGGACCACAGTAGTGAGGGGGACCACAGGAGTGAGGGGACCACAGTAGTGAGGGGACCACAGTAGTGAGGGGACCACAGTAGTGAGGGGGACCACAGGAGTGAGGGGACCACAGGAGTGAGGGGACCACAGGAGTGAGGGGGACCACAGTAGTGAGGGGACCACAGTAGTGAGGGGACCACAGTAGTGAGGGGGACCACAGGAGTGAGGGGACCACAGTAGTGAGGGGACCACAGGAGTGAGGGGGACCACAGGAGTGAGGGGGACCACAGTAGTGAGGGGGACCACAGTAGTGAGGGGACCACAGTAGTGAGGGGACCACAGTAGTGAGGGGGACCACAGGAGTGAGGGGACCACAGGAGTGAGGGGGGCCACAGGAGTGAGGGGACCACAGTAGTGACGGGACCACAGTAGTGAGGGGGACCACAGGAGTGAGGGGACCACAGGAGTGAGGGGACCACAGGAGTGAGGGGACCACAGGAATGAGGGGGCCACAGGAGTGAGGGGACCACAGTAGTGAGGGGACCACAGTAGTGAGGGGACCACAGTAGTGAGGGGACCACAGTAGTGAGGGGACCACAGTAGTGAGGGGACCACAGGAGTGAGGGGACCACAGGAGTGAGGGGGGCCACAGGAGTGAGGGAACCACAGTAGTGAGGGGACCACAGTAGTGAGGGGACCACAGTAGTGAGGGGGACCACAGGAGTGAGGGAACCACAGTAGTGAGGGGACCACAGGAGTGAGGGAACCACAACAACAGTTGAGGAAGTAAACAAAGTTGCAAGATAAGGGATCATTATAAACACATTGAAAGAGTCACTACATATAACAAAAAGTTGCTGGAATCACAAAGCCTAGCACCCAACCCATCTAGATTACGAACACAACAGATAACAAACGCTGATAAATCATTATAATGGGTGTTGGTGCGCCCCGCAGTGTTGCCCACACTGCCACACGCCTCACCAGGGGCGCCAAGCCTGACCGTCAGGGAGGGTCACCACCCCAAGCACCGCCACCACCAGGCTGCCCGCCTGAGGCTCAGCGACTCTACACCTACTCCTCTACGTGGCCCCGCACCATTTAGTGATATTGTAAACGGAGCTCTTTGTCCCGGCACATGTAAACAATGGAATTAAAGAGGGATTGTAGTGGCGTGAGTCATTTGTCTCTCGCGCCTGGAAGAGCGGGAGGGCGTGGCCGCCACCCGCCTCAACCACACAACTAATTTAACTCGTAATTTGAAGATTATCCTCAGGCTCTACCTGGCCATACATAGTGCACCTTCGTGTAAATTAATTGTATGAGTTATATAAACAGATGAAAAGAGGAGAAAGTTGTGTGAGAGAGAGAGAGAGAGAGGGTGGAAGAGAGCGTGAAGGGAGAGGCAGCGAGGGAGACAAAGCCACAAGGGAGCAACACAGGGAGCCACGCCGGCCTCTCCTCTACTATAGCACTAAACAACACGCCACATACTCTCTCCCCTACTTGTAACTCCTGCCACACAACACACTCTTATATAGCCATTCTCTACCAATGTTACATAAGGATTTAAACACTTAATAAAGCAGAATCTCTGACATATAGGAGCCAGTGGGTAGGTGTCAGAGCCGTATAGTGTTCCCAGGACCATACTATACCTCTTGGTAACACTCATTATTATTTCACACTCTGGAGAAAGGTTGGTGATGTATGTGTAAGAGAGTGTATAAGAGTACATACACGCACAAGTATACACATAACACAGGGACAGAGACAACTGTAAATGACCTATTGGCCCACACGTAGCAGCTCCTATTTATATCCCCCCAAACTCATTCATATATATATATATATATATATATATATATATATATATATATATATATATATATATATATATATATATATATATATATATATATATATATTATTAAATATGACCGAAAAAGTAAGATTAATAATTCTAACACGAATTTTCTCTATCTTTCTTGTTTCTTTTCACTGTTGATGGTAATTCAAAGATCAATTCTCCAAAATTCATTTTTATTTTATTTTGGAGAATTGATCTTTGAATTACCATCAACAGTGAAAAGAAACATAAGAAAGATAGAGAAAATTCGTGTTAGAATTATTAATCTTACTTTTTCGGTCATATTTAATAATATATGTCTACAGGAAAGACTGCTACCAAAATATACTAATATATATATATATATATATATATATATATATATATGTCGTACCTAATAGCCAGAACGCACTTCTCAGCCTACTATGCAAGGCCCGATTTGCCTAATATGCCAAGTTTTCCTGAATTAATATATTTTCTCTAATTTTTTTCTTATGAAATGATAAAGCTACCCATTTCATTATGTATGTGGTCAATTTTTTTTATTGGAGTTAAAATTAACGTAGATATATGACCGAACCTAACCAACCCTACCTAACCTAACCTAACCTATCTTTAAAGGTTAGGTTAGGTTAGGTAGCCGAAAAAGTTAGGTTAGGTTAGGTTAGGTAGGTTAGGTAGTCGAAAAACAACTATTTCATGAAAACTTGGCATATTAGGCAAATCGGGCCTTGCATAGTAGGCTGAGAAGTGCGTTCTGGCTATTAGGTACGACATATATATATATATATATATATATATATATATATATATATATATATATATATATGTATGTCTAACCTACGCTTGAAACACTCCAGCGACCCCACGACTATTGTGTTACTTTGTAATTTGTTCCATAATTTAAAACCATGTTTCCAAAGCAATATTTACCCAGGTCTTTCCTAAATCTAAACTTATTCAAATTATATCCATTGTTTCGTGTTCTATTTTATGTTGATATATTTAATAATCTTATTTATATCCCCTTATTCATTCATGCATTTATATTCTTCAGGCATCTAACCCCTTTATTCTTCAACTTTCTAATTTAGAGAAAGTAAATTTGGCTTTTTGTATCTCTGTAGATATGGAAGATTCTTACTCCTGGGATTAACTTTCTCACAATTATCGCTGGTGCGTTAAAGTGAATTTATGTCCTTTATAATACGCTATTATTATTATTAACATCTTTATTGACAAAAATGGGACCAGGTGACAGGAGACCAAAGGGTCAGTACACAATGAAAGGAAACTATATTCTTGCTACTATGCGAGAAAAAGACCTGGGAGTGGACCTAACACCATAAGTAACTCCTCAGGCACATATAAATAGGATAACGACAGCAGCGTACTCTACGCTAGCAAAAGTTAGAATATCATTCAGAAACCAAAGTAAGGAGGCATTTAGAGCGCTTTGCACTGCCTACGTGAGACCAGTCTTAGAGTATGCCGCCCCATCAGGGAGTCCGCACCTGAAGAAACATATTAGAAAATAGAAAAGGTTCAGACGGTTGCGACGAGGCTCGTCCCAGAGTTGCAAGGGGTGGGGTATGAAGAGCGACTGAAGGAACTGAACACGACGACGCTAGAAAAAAAATTGGGATATATATAACAGAAAAATAAAATACTTAAGGGGATTGACAGACTGGAAATAAACGAAATGTTCGCATTGAATACAAACAGAACGAGGAGATATGGGTGGAAGCTGGAGACTCAGATGAGTCACAGAGATATTAGAAAGTTTTCATTTAGCGTGAGAGTAGTGGGAAAATGGAATGAACTTATGGAGCAGGTTGAGGAAGCAAACACTATTTATAATTATAAAACTAGATATGATAGGTAAATAGAACAGGAGTCATATTTGAGTCCAATATGTTTAAGGCCGGTTGGCCTTAAACAACCGGCAGTTAGAAAGGCGGGATCGAAGAGCCAATGCTCGATCTTGCAGGGACAAATAAGTGGGTACACGTTAGCTCAGTACGCAGGAATGCAGGTTCGATGCCCCGCGGTAGTAAATAGGAACTTGGGAGTTAGACAGCTGTTGTGGGTCGCATCCTGGGGGTGGTCAGTCGTTGATCTAGTATATATGACATAAAAATTGGTCTGGCATATCTGCATTAGTCAAACAGTGGTAAAAAAGGCGGGGTTCAAGAGCTAGAAGCTCGATCCTGCACGTATAAACAGGTGAACACACACACAAACGCAAACACAGAGCAGTATAGAGTACTCTGTTAGAGTAGTTAACAGGTGGAATGCATTAGGCAGTGATGTGGTGGAGGCTGACTCCATACACAGTTTCAAATGTAGATATGATAGAGCCCAGTAGGCTCAGGAATCTGTACACCAGTTGATTGACAGTTGAAAGGCGGGACCAAAGAGTCAACGCTCAACCCTCGCAAGCACACCCAGGCGAGCAAAACTAGATGAGTACAGACTCCTCTATCCAACACCCCCATCTATTGCCCCCCCATTCCGTACCTCACAGCACCCCCCCCCCCCCCCCTCACACGAGTACAGTACCCGCGCCACCACCACCTTCTCCGACGTGCCGAATCCTCCTCCACATTGTGAGAGCGGAGGATAAAGTAGTGAGGAGAGAGACCTATAAAGTAGGGAGCTGGCGTGACTCTGCATACATGAGCCCCCATAACTTACCCGGGGCGGTGTGACGTCACACCCCACACGGCCACTCTCCCTCTCCTCTCACAGAGGAAGAGACAGAGAGAGAGACAGAGAGAGAGAGAGAGAGAGAGAGAGAGAGAGAGAGAGAGAGAGAGAGAGAGAGAGAGAGAGAGAGAGAGAGAGAGAGAGAGAGAGAGAGAGAGAGAGAGAGAAATCACCAGTCACGTGATTTCTCTCCATAGTGCCCTCAGTCTGGAGGCCAATCTGGCCCTACACAGTGCCACTAAAGGTCTTGGGGTCATGGAAGGGGGTCACGGAAGGGGGTCGAGAAAGGGGTCCTCTGTGCCTCCACCAGAGACATTAGTGCTGCCATCATATAATACAATAATCTCTGCAGAGATTACACAGTCCTACCTGAATCACTCTATCATATATTTTTAGTTTCATAAAGCTGCAAGCACTGAAGGCTGGTCGGCTGGTCCAGTTCTTCGCTGGAAATTAAAGCTTTCCTTGTTTTCAGTGTTCCATCCTTTATGATTCCCTCCCACAACTATCCCGTTTCCAGCCTATCCTGCTACAGTGACGGTGAGTGTAGCAGCTGTTTGGTCCAGGGCACCAGTACGGACTGTTCCACCCGCCAAAGGGCCACGTCTTTCAAATTCAAATTTTCAAATTTCAAATTCAAATTCTTGTACTACTGGATTGTCTCAAATGGCTCTCCGTGTGGCTGAGGACCCTGGCCTAACCTCTCCAAGGAATTCTAGGCCTAATACACGCTATCCATGCTCTTAGTACATTTTTTATGTTATATACAAGAGTTGTTACATTCTTGTACAGCCACTAGCGCATAGCGTTTGGGGCAGGTCCTTAATCCTATATTCCCCGGAATACGACCCACCAAACCGTTTAACAATTAGGTATTCATTTTACTGTTGGGTAAACAGAGGCTACAATTAAGGATTGACGCCCAGTAAATCCTCCCCGGCCAGGATACGAACCCAGGACAAAGCGCTCGCGAAACGCCGGGTGAGTGTATTACCACTGCACCACGGGATGTACTTTACTAGACCAAAAATTTAACTTAGTTGTTTAGTTGTTTCGGCCTCTACAATATTAATGGTATAAAACGTCAACTTTTTTATGTTAAAATACATATGGTATGTTCGATCAAATACTTGCTATAATTACTATCGTTTTAGGAGATGGGTTTCCCCTCCTCACGCCTCTCTCTCTCTCTCTCTCTCTCTCTCTCTCTCTCTCTCTCTCTCTCGAGAATAACACCACTACTCACCACCTTCTTGGTAACCAGTACTCTGAGGAGCTAACACTACACAACCGTCATCCAGAATGTTGACGGCACACCACAGGTGCGCCTCCTCCAGGCCCCCCTGACAACGCCTGCCGCCAAAGAGCACCAACATGGCACGAAAGCAACACTCACCATCCTTCTTGTAGTAGAGGGCCTCGATGAGCCGCTCCTGGGCGGCGGCCAGGGCGTCCCTCAACTGCTGTATGGCCAGGCTGGAGGTGAGAGGCCCGTGCAGGAAGTCGCAGGTGCACGCCCGCTGCATCACGTCCGCGCGGGAGAACCCGGACATGCGGCAGAAGCCCTCGTTGACGAAGATGATGGGGCAGTCGTGGGAGGCGTTGGCCACCACGAAGGCGCGGTCTGTGACGACGGGAGAGACACAGCGGGTTAGCGGCTGCCTCTTCTCTCATGGTGAGCTGTAACATTATAAATTAGCGATCTGGTTAGTTATACTAATGATCTAACTACTGAATGTCACCATAACTGCCTAGTTCTAGGGACATTCGCAGCTATAATGATGCGTTAAGTTGCGGTAACCAGCGTCCTCAGTAGAGCCATGTGGTAAGCTGTCGTAGTGTTGCAAGCAGTAAGTGACACACTGTCTTCCCGGCTGAGCGAGTTCCTTTGATAATTACTTTCTTACTGCCAAGTTATACTGACGTGTCAGACAAGTCAAAACCTTCCTTCAGTAACCTCTCTCTTCAGGCTCTCCACTCTCTTACATTTTGTATAAATATATATATATATATATATATATATATATATATATATATATATATATATATATATATATATATATATATATATATATATATATATATATATATATATATATATATATATATATATATATATATATAACTTTAGAACACTTTCCCACCAGGAGACTCGAACCCTAGCCAGCACAGAAGCCTTCCAGCAACTGGCATAACAGGTACGCCTTAACCCTCTCCACCACCTGCTCAGACCCTTAAAAGAGATGGTGGAGAGGGTTAAGGCGTACCTGTTATGCCAGTTGCTGGAAGGCTTCTGTGCCGGCTAGGGTTCGAGTCTCCTGGTGGGAAAGTGTTCTAAAGTTGTATACTTGACTCTCGTGTTTAGGAGAGTTGTGCCTTATATATATATATATATATATATATATATATATATATATATATATATATATATATATATATATATATATATATATATATATATATACAGGTATACCAAATATCACAATGAAACGCTTTTCTAAAATACTCGTAATATCGTTACCTCGCACTCACATGTCAAACACGCGAGATCTAACAAAGGTAAACAAACACGCCAGATGTAACAAAGGTAAACAAACACGCCAGATGTAACAAAGGTAAACAAACACGCCAGATGTAACAAAGGTAAACAAACACGCCAGATGTAACAAAGGTAAACAAACACGCCAGATGTAACAAAGGTAAACAAACACGCCAGATGTAACAAAGGTAAACAAACACGCCAGATGTAACAAAGGTAAACAAACATGCGCCAATTCAAAATCAAAGGAAAATTCCATATTCCCCAAAAAATCTAACATCCTTGCCTTTGGACCGTCCACTTTCCAGGATAAGAATATAAGGATTACGGCCAATCGTAATTGGCCGTAAACTGCAACTGCAGAAGACCAATTGGTCCATTCGAGGCAGCTTTTGTTTGCATCCACCGAAACATTAATGTGTCTAACCTACGCTTGAAACAACCGAGAGATCCCACGTCTATTATATTATCCGATAATCTGTTCCATACATCTACAACCCTAGTTCCAAACCAATATTTATCCAGGTTTTTCCTAATTCTAAACTTATCCAATTTATATCCAATCATGTCGCCCTTAACTCTTTGTCTTCCTAGAGAATATAAATTCTTCTTTCTCACTTTCTCTTTATATGCAAAGTTCCTAATTTCTGGAATCAACTTTGTCATCCTTCGTTGAACGCGTTCAAATAAATCTAAGCCGGTTGTATAGTATGGCGACCAAGACTGAACTGCATAATCTAAATGGGGCGTAACAAGAGCAAAAATAACATTTATTTGTTGCTAATGCTCTAGAAATAAATTCCAGGGTCCTATTAGTCTTTTTGCGAACATTTATGTATTGGTTTTTGGCTTTAAATTCCTACTAATGACGACCCCTACAATGGCGTGTCGTAGATATAATACTGGAGACGGAGAAGGGAATATATTCAAGCTGCAGCTATTCCTTTGACAGCGCAAGAGTGGTTATCTTGAGATGATTTCGGGGCTTTGTGTCCCAGCGGCCCGGTCCTCGACCAGGCCTCCAACCCCAAAGAAGCAGCTCGTGACAGCTGACTAACTCCCAGGTACCTATTTACTGCTAGGTAACAGGGGCATCAGGAACTCTGCCCATTGTTTACTAGTGGTAAATAAGATCATGACTTCGTTACTTCTCGTATCGATTGATGCAGCAACTTGTGAGACGAAGATAATGACATCAATGACTTACGAAGTTAAACATCGCCACAACTGGACATGGTTCAGCTGGTGTAGTTGTTGTTAACATTGATACCGTCGACTGGAGGAGATAATCTTGACCAATTCGATAAGATAATTAGCGTTTCGTTCATTAATATGATTCAACGCTAATTATTAAAAAAAAAAGATACGGACATAATTACAATCGTGACCATGAAGTAATAATTAGTTTGTGTGTGTGTGTGTGTGTGTGTGTGTGTGTGTGTGTGTGTGTGTGTGTGTGTGTGTGTGTGTGTGTGTGTGTGTGTATGTGTGTGTGTGTGTACTCACCTAATTGTGCTTGCGGGGGTTGAGCTTTGGCTCTTTGGTCCCGCCTCTCAACTGTCAATCAACTGGTGTACAGATTCCTGAGCCTACTGGGCTCTATCATACCTACATTTGAAACTGTGTATGGAGTCAGCCTCCACCACATCACTGCCTAGTGCATTCCATTTATTAACTACTCTGACACTGAAAAAATTCTTTCTAACGTCTCTGTGGCTCATCTGGGTACTAAGTTTCCACCTGTGTCCCCTTGTTCGTGTCCCACCCGTGCTGAAGAGTTTGTCTTTGTCCACCCTGTCAATTCCCCTGAGAATTTTGTAGGTGGTTATCATGTCTCCCCTTACTCTTCTGTTTTCCAGGGATGTGAGGTTCAGCTCCTTTAGCCTTTCCTCGTAGCTCAATCCTCTCAGTTCCGGGACGAGCCTGGTGGCATACCGCTGAATCTTCTCTAACTTTGTCTTGTGTTTAACTAGGTATGGACTCCAGGCTGGAGCTGCATACTCCAGGATTGGTCTTACATAAGTGGTATACAGGGTTCTGAAAGATTCCTTACACAAGTTTCTGAAGGCAGTTCTTATGTTGGCCAGTCTAGCATATGCCGCTGATGATATTCTTTTGATGTGGGCCTCTGGGGACAGGTTCGGTGTGATATCAACCCCCAGATCCTTCTCTCTATTTGATTCTTGCAGGATTTCCCCTCCCAGATGATACCTTGTGTTCAGCCTCCTGCTCCCTTCGCCTAATTTCATCACCTTACACTTTCCAGAGTTGAACTTCAGCAGCCATTTTCTAGACCATTCCTCCAGTTTATCCAGGTCATCCTGTAGTCTCTGTCTATCTTCATCCGTCTTGATTCTTCTCATAATTTTTGCATCATCAGCAAACATCGAGAGGAATGAGTCTATACCCTCTGGAAGATCGTTCACATATATTAGAAACAGGATGGGTCCAAGTACTGAGCCCTGTGGGACTCCGCTGGTGACATCTCGCCACTCTGATGTCTTCCCCCTCACCGTTACTCGCTGTTTCCTGTTGCTTAAGTACTCCCTTATCCACTGGAGCACCTTCCCTTTTACTCCTGCCTGTTGCTCCAACTTTTTTAACAGCCTTTTATGGGGTACTGTGTCGAAGGCTTTTTGGCAATCCAGGAAAATGCAGTCGGCCCACCCTTCTCTTTCCTGCCTAATTTTCGTTGCCTGGTCATAAAATTCTATTAACCCTGTGAGGCACGATTTACCATCTCTGAACCCATGTTGGTGGTGCGTTACAAAGTTATTTCCCTCCAGATGCTCTACGAGCCTTTTCCTCACGATCTTCTCCAGCACCTTGCATGGTATACAAGTTAAGGAAACTGGCCTGTAATTCAGTGCCTCTTGCCTGTCACCCTTTTTGTATATTGGGACCACGTTAGCTGTCTTCCAACTTTCTGGTAAGTCTCCTGTTTCCAGTGACCTGTTATACACCATAGAGAGTGGCACACTTAGTGCTTCTGCACCTTCCTTTAGTATCCATGGTGAGATTCTATCAGGCCCAACAGCCTTTGTCACATCTAGCTCCAGCAGACACCTTTTGACCTCATCACTGGTGAGGTCAAATTCCTCCAAGGTTTCCAAGGTTGCCGCCTCCTCATTTAGTGCAGGGGCTTCTCCTTGTTCTATTGTGAAGACCTCCTGGAATCTCTTGTTGAGTTCTTCACACAGCTCCTTGTCATTCTCTGTGTATCTGTTCTCCCCTTTCCGCAGCTTCATCACTTGTTCCTTCACTGCTGTTTTCCTCCTGATATGGCTGTGGAGCAGCTTTGGTTGGGTCTTGGCTTTACTCGCGATGTCATTTTCAAACTGTCTCTCTGCTTCCCTCCTCACTCTGATGTACTCATTTCTGGCCCTCTGGTACCTCTCCCTGCTCTCTGGTGTTCTGTTATTTCTGTAGTTTCTCCATGTTCTTTTACTCAGTTGTTTCGCTACCTTACATTCCTGGTTGAACCATGGGTTTTTCTGTTGTTTTTCGTTTTTCTCCTTTTGGACGGGGATAAACCTGTCTGCAGCTTCCTGGCACTTTTGGGTGACAATATCCATCATGACCTGCACATTCTTGTCTCTAAGTTCTGTTTCCCATGGTATTCCCATTAGGAAGTTCCTCATCTCGTCATATTTTCCTCTTCAGTAATTCAGTCTTTTCCCCTCCACTCCCATCCTTGGATAGGTTATCCCTACCTCCACCAAGTACTCAAAGGTCAGTACACTGTGGTCACTCATTCCTATGGGGGCTTCAACTTTGACTTCCCTTATTTCTGACTCATTTAGGGTGAATATTAAGTCGAGTCTAGCTGGTTCATCATTGCCTCTCATTCTTGTGGGTTCCTTGACATGCTGGCTCAGAAAATTCCTTGTTGCCACTTCCAAGAGTTTCGCTCGCCACGTATCTGCACCACCATGTGGGTCCCCATTCTCCCAGTCTATCTTTCCATGGTTGAAATCACCCATGATTAAGAGTCTTGAGCCATTCCTGCAGGCAACTGAAGCTGCTCTCTCTATTATATTAATGGTTGCCATGTTGTTCCTATCAAACTCCTGTCTAGGTCTTCTGTCATTTAGGGGAGGGTTGTAAATGACTGTCACTATTATCTTAGGTCCACCCATTGTTATAGTTCCTGTTATGTAATCTCTGAATCCGTCACAGCCCGGAATTTCCATCTCATCAAAACTCCAGTCCTTCCTTATCAGCAGGGCCACTCCTCCACCTCCTCTCCCTTCCCTCTCTTTCCTTACTATATAGTAGTCCTTTGGAAACACAGCATCTGTTATGACTCCTGACAATTTTGTTTCTGTTAGTCCTATTACATCAGGGTTTTCTTCTTGCACCCTTTCTGCCAGTTCACTTGCTTTATTGGTAATCCCATCAATGTTTGAGTATATTACCTTGAAGCTCACTTTCTTATATCCAATTTCACCCACACTCCCTACAAGTGTAGGAGGTTGTTCTATGGTCCTTGCTACTTGGGTAGGCTATGTGTGTGTGTGTATGTGTGTGTGTGTGTGTATGTGTGTATGTGTGTGTGTGCGTGTGTGTGTGTGTGTGTGTGTGTGTGTGTGTGTGTGTGTGTGTGTGTGTGTGTGTGTGTGTGTGTGTGTGTGTGTGTGTGTGTGTGTGTGTGTGTGTGTGTACCTAAGTGTAGTTACAGGATGAGTGTGTGTGTGTACTCACCTATTTGTACTCACCTATTTGTGCTTGCGGGGGTTGAGCTTTGGCTCTTTGGTCCCGCCTCTCAACTGTCAATCAACTGGTGTACAGATTCCTGAGCCTACTGGGCTCTATCATATCTACATTTAAAACTGTGTATGGAGTCAGCCTCCACCACATCACTGCCTAATGCATTCCATCCGTTAACTACTCTGACACTAAAAAAGTTCCTTCTAACGTCTCTGTGGTTCATGTGAGTACTCAGTTTCCACATGTGTCCCCTTGTTCGCGTCCCACCAGTGTTGAATAGTTTATCCTTGTTTACCCGGTCGATTCCTCTGAGGATTTTGTAGGTTGTGATCATGTCTCCCCTTACTCTTCTGTCTTCCAGTGTCGTAAGGTGCATTTCCCGCAGCCTTTCCTCGTAACTCATGCCTCTTAGTTCTGGGACTAGTCTAGTGGCATACCTTTGGACTTTTTCCAGCTTCGTCTTGTGCTTGACAAGGTACGGGCTCCATGCTGGGGCCGCATACTCCAGGATTGGTCTGACATATGTGGTGTACAAGATTCTGAATGATTCCTTACACAGGTTCCTGAACGCTGTTCTGATGTTAGCCAGCCTCGCATATGCCGCAGACGTTATTCTTTTTATGTGGGCTTCAGGAGACAGGTTTGGTGTGATATCAACTCCTAGATCTTTCTCTCTGTTCGTTTCATTAAGTACTTCATCTCCTATTCTGTATCCTGTGTTTGGCCTCCTATTTCCACCACCTAGTTTCATTACTTTGCATTTACTCGGGTTGAACTTCAACAGCCATTTGTTGGACCATTCACTCAGTCTGTCTAGGTCATCTTGTAGCCTCCTACTATCGTCCTCAGTTTCAATCCTCCTCATAATTTTTGCATCATCGGCAAACATTGAGAGAAACGATTCTATACCCTCTGGAAGATCATTTACATATATCAGAAACAGTATAGGTCCAAGGACTGACCCCTGCGGTACTCCACTCGTAACGTCTCGCCAATCTGAGACCTCACCCCTCACACTGACTCGTTGTCTCCTGTTACTTAGGTACTCCTGTATCCAACGGAGTACCTTCCCTTTCACTCCAGCCTGCATCTCCAGTTTTTTCACTAGCCTCTTGTGTGGCACTGTGTCAAAGGCTTTCTGACAATCCAAAAATATGCAGTCTGCCCACCCTTCTCTTTCTTGCCTTATTTTTGTTGCCTGGTCGTAGAATTCAAGTAACCCTGTGAGGCAGGACCTGCCATCCCTGAATCCATGTTGATGCTGTGTTACAAAGTTCTTTCGCTCCAGATGTTCCACTAGCTTTCTTCGCACAATCTTCTCCATCAACTTGCATGGTATGCAGGTTAGGGACACTGGTCTGTAATTCAGTGCCTCCTGTCTATCCCCTTTCTTGTATATCGGGACTACGTTAGCTGCTTTCCAAATTTCTGGCAGTTCCCCTGTTGCCAGTGATTTGTTATACACCATGGAGAGCGGGAGGCACAGTTCTTCTGCTCCTTCCTTTAGTATCCAAGGGGAGATTCCATCTGGACCTATAGCCTTTGTCACATCCAATTCTAGTAAACACTTCCTTACTTCCCCGCTGATAATCTCAAACTCTTCCAGTGGTTCCTGGTTAGCTATTCCCTCTCTTATCTCTGGGATTTCTCCTTGCTCCAAGGTGAAGACCTCCTGGAATTTCTTATTCAGTTCCTCACACACTTCCTTGTCGTTTGTAGTGAATCCTTCTGCCCCTAACCTTAATTTCATAACCTGTTCCTTTACTGTTGTTTTTCTCCTGATGTGGCTATGCAGCAATTTAGGCTGAGTCTTTGCCTTGCTTGCGATATCATTTTCGTATTGTCTTTCTGCCTCTCTTCTCATCCTAACATAACATGTGTGTGTGTGTGTGTGTGTGTGTGTGTGTGTGTGTGTGTGTGTGTGTGTGTGTGTGTGTGTGTGTGTGTGTGTGTGTATGTGTGTGTGTGTGTGTGTGTGTGTGTATGTGTGTGTGTGTGTGTGTGTGTGTGTGTGTGTGTGTGTGTGTGTGTGTGTGTGTGTGTGTGTGTAATTACCTAAGTGTAGTTACAGGATGAGAGCTACGCTCGTGGTGTCCCGTCTTCCCAACACTCTGTCATATAACGCTTTGAAACTACTGACGGTCTTGGCCTCCACCACCTTCTCATCTAACTTGTTCCAACCGTCTACCGCTCTGTTTGCGAAAGAAAACTTTCTAATGATTTTTTCGGCACCTTTGTTTCCTTAGCCTGAATCTGTGTCCTCTTGTTCTTGAAGTTGAGGGTTTCAAGAATTCTTTTTTGTCAATTCCTGTTACAATTTTGTACGTAGTGATCATATCGTTTCTTTACCTTCAGTCTTCTAGCTGTAGTATATTTAATGCCTCTAAGCCTGGGGGCCTACCGGCTGAGTGGAAAACGCTCGGGATTCGTAGTGATAAGGTTTCGGGTTCGATCCCCCTGCGGAGGCGGAAACAAATGGGCAGTTTCTCTCACCCTGATGCACCTGTTCACCTAGCGGTAAATATGTACCTGGGAGTTAGACAACTGTTACGGGCTGCTTCCTGGGGATGTGTAACAAAAAGAAAGCCTGGTCGAGGACCGGGCCACGAGGACGCTAAGCCCCGAAATCATCTCAAGATAATCCCAAGATAACCTCAAGAAGCCTCTGCTCGTAACTGATGTTTCACAGTTCCAGGAGTCATTTTGTTGCATGTTTTTATTGAGGTGATTCTTGAGATATTGCCACCATGCAACCGCTGCACATTACAATTTTTATGTCACAAAGGTCGTGAACAATTCCTTTAATATTTCACCATTCACGTATTTAAAAGCAATTCTGAAGTTGGAAAGCGAAGCATGGGCTCCTCGCACATTGTTCGTTATGTGGTCCTCAGGTGATAGTTTTGTACTCAGAACCACCCTTAGATCTCTCTCATTGCCTGAGTTCTTTAAAGTCTTTTCATATAATTTGTAGTTTGTGTGTGTGGCCTATTTTCTCCTAGTCCATACTTCGTAACACAGCATTTATTCACATTAAATCCCATCTACCAAGTACTGCTCCAAATACTTATTTTGTCCAGGTCACCTTTAAGGTCATCACCTGCCTTGAGGTTACCTTGAGGTGCTTCCGGGGCTTAGCGTCCCCGCGGCCCGGTCGTCGACCAGGCCTCCTGGTTGCTGGACTTATGTTGCTGATAGTTCTTATCTTCTCTGGTATATTAGCATCACCAGCAAACATGTTCATATAGTTCTGTATTCCTTCTGGTAGATTGTTGATATAGACAATGAACATTACTGGTGCTAGAAGGGAACCTTGCGGTACTCCGGTGGTAACAGTTCTCCAGTCTGAGGCTGCATCCCATCCTCCTCTTTAGATAGTACTTTTTGTAACTATGTGCACGAAAGTACAAACATTGACGTAGTAAACAGTTAGTAGAGTGTTGTACTATTCACTTGATAAAGTCCGAAAGAAATTAAGTTAAAAGGAAACTTAAATATTCCTAGGCCTAGTATAGCACACACGTGTACTATATTAGGCCTCAGATAGCGTGTATTAGACCTAAGAAGGTTAGGTTAGTTTGTCTTTGAAACATAAATAACAAATCTTTTTCTGATTTGTCCAAATTCAGTATTACCGAGTTTTCTTCTGGCTCGCGATGTTGTGTTTACTGTTGACCCGCTGACTGGTCTACAGTAAACACCACCATGTTATCTCTCTCTCTCTCTCTCTCTCTCTCTCTCTCTCTCTCTCTCTCTCTCTCTCTCTCTCTCTCTCTCTCTCTCTCTCTCTCTCTCTCTCTCTCTCTCTCTCTCTCTCTCTCTCTCTCTCTCTCTCTCTCTCTTTCTCTTTTCTCATTAGTTTCTTGCACCTTGTGGGGTCGACATTGGTGCACCGCAGACTCTAACTCCGGGTACCTGGAGAGGGAGAGCGAGGATACTGCCACACAGCACCACAGGTGTGACTCTCCACCTGTTGCCAATATTGACCACATCCCCCCTCCCCCACCACACTCCACACCCCCTACCACCCCACACATGACCACATCCCCCCTCCCCCACCACAATCCACACCCCCTACCACCCCACACATGACCACATCCCCCCTCCCCCACCACACTCCACACCCCCTACCACCCCACACATGACCACAACGCTACACGCTGTGCTCCCGTAACAGGCAAGGAATGGAGATGAAATGGGGGTCTCCTCCATTTTATGGAGGAATGGAGGAGGGAAACAACGGTGGATGAGAGCAACAGAGAGAGAGAGAGAGAGAGAGAGAGAGAGAGAGAGAGAGAGAGAGAGAGAGAGAGAGAGAGAGAGAGAGAGAGAGAGGAGAGAGAGAGGGAGAGAGAGGGAGAGAGAGAGAGGGAGAGAGAGAGAGAGAGAGAGAGAGAGAGAGAGAGAGAGAGAGAGAGAGAGAGAGAGAGAGAGAGAGAGAGAGAGAGAGAGAGAGAGAGAGACTGAGGGAGAGAGAGAGAGGAGAGAGAGAGAGAGAGAGAGAGAGAGAGAGAGAGAGAGAGAGAGAGAGAGAGGAGAGAGA